>NC_052316.1:42348965-42435670 GCF_016432855.1 Salvelinus namaycush | reverse complement strand
TTAGGGCGAAGAGGAGGAGTTAGGGAGTTTGAGGTGGGGGGGGTTAGGGGAAGAGGAGGAGTTAGGGAGGAGCTGATTAATTAAAGGGTTTGCTGATTTGGGGAGAAGGTTAAGTTAACCCTCTGCGTGGTGAACCTGTACATTGCTCTGAAAGATCCTGCCTGAACAGATAGTCTGTTATCTGATGCTGTACCTACCCATCTAAGATAGGAAGTGCTACAACTACAGGGAAAGTGGGAAACAACTACAGGGAAAGTGGGAAACAACTACAGGGAAAGTGGGAAACAACTACAGGGAAAGTGGGAAACAACTACAGGGAAAGTGGGAAACAACTACAGGGAAAGTGGGAAACAACTACAGGGAAAGTGGGAAACAACTACAGGGAAAAGTTTTTTGATTGACAATTAAAGGCAATGTTCCCGCGGTCGCGGAGACTGCATTCACGGTAAACGCTGCATATGTCGGCTCAGTCATAAATGACCTTTTCATTTTAGCACGATACGGATTGAATCCAGCCCTTAGCTTCAAACACGCCCACCAGTAATTTAAGGGCTTGATTCAATACGTATTTAAAGGTAATTTTGGGTAAGCCGACATATGCAGCGTTTACCATGAATGCAGTCTCTACGAACCCGGGAACATTGCCTTTAACTCTTGAATAATAATGCAAATGTAAAATTTCTTCCTAAATAGACATACCCAAAAAGTAATTATTTGTCATGAGAGGGCCATAAACAATACCTGGTAATGCTACATAGTTATTGAAAAGTCTGGAACTCATATTTCTGGTTAAAAATAAAACATTGCTGAGGTGTTCTCACTTTTGAGGACACAAGCTCAAGTACATAGTACAAATATTGAAAATAGTGAAAATATGAAAATGAATTATCGATTTTATTCCTAATCAACAAAAGAGGGTGAAGAAAATGACTAATTTGAATATCTTTCTGACAGGCGAGAGAGGAATTTGCCTCCCAAAAATCTACCAAGTCATGCTGCACTGATTAGAAGACCCAAATCCCCTCTATTTTATTTTAAAATATAAACCTTGTTCACTTCGTTACTTCATTTCACAAGGGATCTATGTGCATCATCTAAACAATCAACGTGCTGGTACTACACGTGCTAAAACCATGTTAAAATAACCTTACATGACTTAAGTCAAAGGAGTGCTGACGTTAGGCGGCGTCGACCGGCAAGGCCAACTGAGAGTGTTAGGACACACGCTTAGCTGATACGGTCGGTGTGTCTGTGTGTGTTTTGTCAGTGTGTCTGTGTCTGTTTTGTTCGGTGTGTCTGTGTGTGTTTTGTCAGTGTGTCTGTGTCTGTTTTGTTCGTTGTGTCTGTGTGTGTTTTGTCGGTGTGTCTGTGTGTGTGTGTTTTGTCGGTGTGTGTGTGTCTGTCTGTATTTTGTCAGTGTGTGTGTGTGTTTTGTCAGTGTGTCTGTGTGTGTGTGTTTTGTCGGTGTGTGTGTGTGTGTCTGTATTTTGTCGGTGTGTGTGTGTGTTTTGTCAGTGTGTCTGTGTGTGTTTTGTCGGTGTGTCTGTGTGTGTTTTGTCGGTGTGTCTGTGTGTGTGTGTGTTTTGTCAGTGTGTCTGTGTGTCTGTGTTTTGTCGGTGTGTGTGTGTGTGTGTGTTTTGTCGGTGTGTATGTGTGTGTTTTGTCGGTGTCTGTGTGTGTTTTGTCGGTGTGTATGTGTGTGTTTTGTCGGTGTGTGTGTGTTTTGTAGGTGTGTCTGTGTGTGTTTTGTAGGTGTGTATGTGTGTGTGTTTTGTAGGTGTGTATGTGTGTGTGTGTGTTTTGTAGGTGTGTATGTGTGTGTGTGTGTGTTTTGTAGGTGTGTATGTGTGTGTGTGTTTTGTAGGTGTGTATGTGTGTGTGTGTTTTGTCGGTGTGTGTGTGTGTGTGTTTTGTAGGTGTGTATGTGTGTGTGTGTTTTGTCGGTGTGTGTGTTTTGTAGGTGTGTATGTGTGTGTGTGTGTGTTTTGTAGGTGTGTATGTGTGTGTGTGTGTTTTGTAGGTGTGTATGTGTGTGTGTGTTTTGTCGGTGTGTGTGTGTGTGTTTTGTAGGTGTGTATGTGTGTGTGTGTGTTTTGTAGGTGTGTATGTGTGTGTGTGTTTTGTAGGTGTGTATGTGTGTGTGTGTGTGTTTTGTAGGTGTGTATGTGTGTGTTTTGTAGGTGTGTATGTGTGTGTGTGTGTTTTGTAGGTGTGTATGTGTGTGTGTTTTGTAGGTGTGTATGTGTGTGTGTTTTGTAGGTGTGTATGTGTGTGTGTGTGTGTTTTGTAGGTGTGTATGTGTGTGTGTGTGTTTTGTAGGTGTGTATGTGTGTGTGTGTGTTTTGTAGGTGTGTATGTGTGTGTGTGTTTTGTCGGTGTGTGTGTGTGTGTGTTTTGTAGGTGTGTATGTGTGTGTGTGTTTTGTCGGTGTGTGTGTGTGTGTTTTGTAGGTGTGTATGTGTGTGTGTGTGTGTTTTGTAGGTGTGTATGTGTGTGTGTGTGTTTTGTAGGTGTGTATGTGTGTGTGTGTTTTGTCGTGTGTGTGTGTTTGTAGGTGTGTATGTGTGTGTGTGTGTTTGTAGGTGTGTATGTGTGTGTGTGTGTTTTGTAGGTGTGTATGTGTGTGTGTGTTTTGTAGGTGTGTATGTGTGTGTGTGTGTGTTTTGTAGGTGTGTATGTGTGTGTTTTGTAGGTGTGTATGTGTGTGTGTGTGTTTTGTAGGTGTGTATGTGTGTGTGTTTTGTAGGTGTGTATGTGTGTGTGTGTGTTTTGTAGGTGCGTATGTGTGTGTGTGTGTTTTGTCGGTGTGTGTGTGTGTGTTTTGTAGGTGTGTATGTGTGTGTGTGTGTGTGTTTTGTAGGTGTGTATGTGTGTGTGTGTGTGTGTGTTTTGTAGGTGTGTATGTGTGTGTGTGTGTGTGTGTGTGTGTTTTGTAGGTGTGTATGTGTGTGTGTGTGTGTGTGTGTGTGTGTGTTTTGTAGGTGTGTATGTGTGTGTGCGTGATCTCTACTTATATTAGATTAGAAGAGAGAAAAACAATCAAATAAAGGATGGCGTATCAATCCAATATAAAGTAGTAAAAATATGCTTCCGTTGGTGTGCAGATGTGTTCATAAACACACTAACTAACTAATGGGACAAGCTGGGCAGTTTAAAGAAAGAGGCTAAAAACTCACCGTGGGAAAAGCTAATCGAATCAAAGTTTTGACAAATTAGGTCAGAGGAGAAGAAGGAGGATGTTGTGTGTGTGTGTGTGTGTGTGTGTGTGTGTGTGTGTGTCAGAGCCAGTATAAATCAGCACATGACTTGACACTACATTACATTGCATTAGACTTCATATATTTAGCTAACAGATGCTCTTGTCCAGACTACAGAGTGGAGTGAATTCTCAGCTCTGTAACACACCGCCGCATGACGCTGCATTACAGAACACAGAATACAACCACACTGGAGCAACAGCGGCCGGCGCTGACGGCAGGTTACTGCCGTTACAGACAGTGTGTGTGTGTTGGGGCGCAGGGCGTCGCCTCTATGGTGGGGTGATGACCGACACCAGGCCGCGGTGCTGTGGCACTGACCCCCATGTTCCCAGCTTTGTCACTGTTTAGCCAATCATTAGGGCCGTTGTTTAATTATTCAGAGGCTGGGCCGGCCCACGCCACTCAGCCGACCTGATGGAGATGATTGTAGCCGTCAGGGGGGACAGGGATAAATACGCCTCTCAGATGGCCAGAGAAAAATAAATGATGAGACAGACCAGCCTGTCAGTAGGCCTAGGTAATGAAGACCACAAAAACAGGAAGGGTTAACCTTATTGAACATAAATGAAGCTCAGTGTGTGTTCAGTAAGTCAGTGATGTTAAGTCATAGCCCTCAAATGGACAGATACTATTACATATTGGTGTAATATCTTTCGAGACAGAAACAACTGTTTGGTAGCAGCACACTGTGTAATTCAGAGCAGTAACACTAACACTCACACTCACACTCACACTAACACTCACACTCACAGTAACACTCACACTAACATTAACACTCACAGAAACATTAACACTCACACTCACAGTAACACTCACACGCACAGTAACACTAACACTCACAGTAACACTCACAATAACACTCACAGTCACAGTAATACTAACACTCACAGTAACACTCACATTAACACTCACACTCACACTCACACTAACACTCACACTAACACTCACACTCACACTAACAGTAACACTCACAGTAACACTCACAGTAACACTCACAATAATACTCTCAGTAACACTCACACTCACATTAACACTCACACTCACAGTAACACTCACACTAACACTCACAGTAACATTCACACTCACAGTAACACTAACACTCACAGTAACATGCACACTAACACTCACAGTAACACTAACACTAACACTCACAGTAACACTAACACTCACAGTCACAGTAACACTAACACTAACACTCACACTAATCTCATCCACCAGCCGGCTCTCTCTCTGTCGAACTGTCTGGTTTCACAGAATGTAAATTGAATGGGAGTCTATGGCAGGAACGGCGAAAACAACCGCTGTTTTAATTGGCTGATCTCTCAGTCCATCACCATCTAGTGCGACCCTTAGAACCTCCCACCTACATTGTGGACTTCAAAGCACCAACAGCGCAAGTGATTTAAACAAGTGAGTCTTAGAAATAGTTCTCACATATAAACTTTCTATGCCAGAACTCAGAATCAATGGGGCTTCACCAAAAACAATATGGTTAATGTGATGGAACATGTATTTTGATTGGTTGATTTTTGCAATTTTTCAAAGTCCCATCTAATACAACGGTCGCAGGCTTTCTCCCTCTCCCGCCTCGATTTAGAGCCACGCCTAGTGATTGGCTCAGAATTTGAATTGATGAGCATGTCACCCTCCCATGGAGGACGAGGTTATACACACATACAGGGTCTTCACAGGCAACACTGTTAAAGGAAAGAAAGGCTCATTGTGTTTTAATGCAGCTGCCCCACTTGGACATGAACAGGCACTCTGCCCTGTGCCCTGTTCAGAGTTCAGAGTTCAGGCCTGATCCCGGGAGGGCGTGACCTAGATTCCACCCAGAGAGAAAGAGGGATATATCAGACCTGGGTAGAGTTGGGTGGTATCCAGATGTTCATACCGTTTCTGTACCATACCGGGGTATACGGTATTACCGGAAGTGCACACAAGGGGCACTTTTTTTTTATAATTGCTAAAATCCTTTTGTTCAATCTATAGTCACATTTTCAAAACTCGAAACACAACTAGCACAACATCCGTCTGTTGTGGACCATACCATGAACACAATTCATGTTGCTTTCACAGAATATGCAGTCAATCAACACATTTCTACAATGCTAATACTTTTTTCATAATTTTCCCAATACTAAAATGATGGATCTTTCTTGTCTTATTTACAAATGCTTGCACACAGCCAGAAATGAAGACCTGATGTTCAAAACCTTCAATATAGTATAAAGCCTCTACTTCTGCAACAACAGCAGCTCAAAAGCTGTATTGAAACAGCTGATAAGCATTTTTGAATGAACAGATCATTGAAACATTGAGATATAGCTGATGTACTGTAAGTTGTATAAAATAGACCAACCACAGCTGATTCCAATATCAATCGGAGACATAGCCAGGTGTTGAAGCTCTTTCAATTACATGGATATACACAGTAAAAAGGGGACTCTTTGGATTGATTTTGTTCAATGTGGATACAGAACAACACAGAGGAGCAGAGAGAGAAAAAAATCATGTCTGGACCAGGGAGAGGAATAGTATGACCAGGGAGTTCAGCCTAATCTCAGACGGTGAACCGTGGCTTCCATTATCCGGAATGTTCAACAAACCAACAGGTAAGTAATGCATTTCACAAGGTCTTCTTCTATCATTAATTACTGTTGCTATGTCCCACAGTAACTGTAGGCCACCAGTCACAAGGTCTTCTACCATCATTACTGTTGCTATGTCCCACAGTAACTGTAGGCCACCAGTCACAAGGTCTTCTTCTATCATTACTGTTGCTATGTCCCACAGTAACTGTAGGCCACCAGTCACAAGGTCTTCTTCTATCATTACTGTTGCTATGTCCCACAGTAACTGTAGGCCACCAGTCACAAGGTCTTCTTCTATCATTACTGTTGCTATGTCCCACAGTAACTGTAGGCCACCAGTCACAAGGTCTTCTTCTATCATTACTGTTGCTATGTCCCACAGTAACTGTAGGCCACCAGTCACAAGGTCTTCTACCATCATTACTGTTGCTATGTCCCACAGTAACTGTAGGCCACCAGTCACAAGGTCTTCTTCTATCATTACTGTTGCTATGTCCCACAGTAACTGTAGGCCACCAGTCACAAGGTCTTCTTCTATCATTACTGTTGCTATGTCCCACAGTAACTGTAGACCACCAGTCACAAGGTCTTCTTCTATCATTACTGTTGCTATGTCCCACAGTAACTGTAGGCCACCAGTCACAAGGTCTTCTACCATCATTACTGTTGCTATGTCCCACAGTAACTGTAGGCCACCAGTCACAAGGTCTTCTACCATCATTACTGTTGCTATGTCCCACAGTAACTGTAGGCCACCAGTCACAAGGTCTTCTACCATCATTACTGTTGCTATGTCCCACAGTAACTGTAGGCCACCGGTCCCAATGCAGATACATATGTTGTATTTGTGTTCCTCTAAAGGACGCAACGTCGTCCTCCCTCTGGGGGAAGAGGAAAGATCCTCAGTGAAGACCAAGAGCCATTGTAGGATTGGTCATTGCTGACAACGCAATTAAACAGAGTGAAATTCAGACCAGAATTGTAGAGGACAACCTGGTATTCCACAATGTGGAAAGCATCAGCCTGACTACCATTGGCTCGGACTCTGACCAAACACAGAGTTGGAATGAAACAGTTGTACACAGTTCCTTTTGAAAGGAACAGTGAGCGGGTCAAGGAACTCCGGCACCAATACGTCCTGGTATGGTGACTATCCAATATGTCTTGTTCTACAGTGAGTTTTACACTATGCTACTCTACATGTAAACATGAGTTACAGTACATAGAGTAGGACATAGTGAAAAGCATTTACACATACTGTGTTTGAATTCTTTCAGAGAGTCATGGAGTTGGAGGCTAATCAGACCCCACATGAAATAATTTATGTAGACAAGGCAGGGTTTAACCTGGCAAAAACACATTGGCAGGGAAGAAACGTAATCGGGAACAGGGCCACCGTTGATGTGCCAGGTCAGAGAGGAGCAAATATCACAATGTGTGCTGCAATCTGGAGTGCTGGTTTGGCCCTGCAGAAATGCCAGATTGGTCCCTACAACACTGAGCGCCTTCTTTTGTTTTAAGATGACCTCCACCAACAACTGGTGCCAGAAGCAGAAAGCGAAACGCTGGGAGGAAACATGAGGACATTGTGATTCCATGGGACAATGTAGCATTCCACCATTCACATGCAATCACAAACTGGTTTGCAGCCCATCCAAGAATGGTTTCCCTTTTCCTCCCCCCTACTCGTCTTTCCTCAACCCCATTGAGGAATTATTTTCTGCCTGGAGATGGAAAGTGTATGATCATCGGCCACATGACCAAATGTTCCTCCTGGATGCAATGGATGCCGGCTGCAGAGACATCTCAGCAGAAGACTGCCAGGGGTGGATAAGGCATGCCAAGTGTTTCTATCCAAGGTGCAGAGACCTCTCAGCAGAAGACTGCCAGGGGTGGATAAGGCCTGACAAGCGTTTCTATCCAAGGTGCAGAGACCTCTCAGCAGAAGACTGCCAGGGGTGGATAAGGCCTGACAAGCGTTTCTATCCGAGGTGCAGAGACATCTCAGCAGAAGACTGCCAGGGGTGGATGAGGCAGGCCAAGTGTTTCTATCCAGGGTGCAGAGACCTCTCAGCTGAAGACTGCCAGGGGTGGATGAGGCATGCCAAGTGTTTCTATCCAGGGTGCAGAGACCTCTCAGCTGAAGACTGCCAGGGGTGGATGAGGCATGCCAAGTGTTTCTATCCAGGGTGCAGAGACCTCTCAGCAGAAGACTGCCAGGTATGGATGAGGCAGGCCAAGTGTTTCTATCCAAGGTGCAGAGACCTCTCAGCTGAAGACTGCCAGGTATGTATGAGGCATGCCAAGTGTTTCTATCCAAGGTGCAGAGACCTCTCAGCTGAAGACTGCCAGGTATGGATGAGGCAGGCCAAGTGTTTCTATCCAAGGTGCAGAGACCTCTCAGCTGAAGACTGCCAGGGGTGGATAAGGCAGGCCAAGTGTTTCTATCCAAGGTGCAGAGACATCTCAGCTGAAGACTGCCAGGGGTGGATGAGGCCTGACAAGTGTTTCTATCCAGGGTGCAGAGACATCTCAGCTGAAGACTGCCAGGGGTGGATAAGGCCTGACAAGTGTTTCTATCCAAGGTGCATAGCGAGAGACGACATAAGATGTGATGTGGACGAGAACATGTGGCCAAATACTAAAGATGGTATAGATTAGAACAGGACTGTGTATTTTAGTTTTTCCCCTTCTGTGCCTTTTTTTTAATTGTAATTGTGTTTTATTTTTACACATTTCACTGGCAGCAATTTCATGTTGCTAATAAAGCTTTTACTGCTGAAATTCTGTCACTTACTATTTTTTTCTACTGTACATTCTATAAAGTAAAGATGACTCATTCACTTTAAGATTGTATGTTGCCAAAAAAAGCACACATTCGACACGCAACCAAAAAATGTAGAGTGGTTTACAGTAAAATGTAGAGTGGTTTACAGTAAGATGTAGAGTGGTTTACAGTAAAATGTAGAGTGGTTTACAGTAAAATGTAGAGTGGTTTACAGTAAAATGTAGAGTGGTTTACAGTAAAATGTAGAGTGGTTTACAGTAAAATGTAGAGTGGTTTACAGTAAGAGGAAACTGAATTATAAAAACAATGGATTTCATATTGTCTATTGTCTGCAGGTAGAACTGAAACATGAAAAGCGATGCAGTTTTTGTAATGCCATTATCTGTTAGTATTTTGAAAGTCGATGTGCTATGATTGACTATACGCTCCTCTTGGATAGAAAACATGTGCTAGTGTTTTGACAGAATTAGATATTGAGTCGGGTTTTCCGTGTTTTGATAGAGTTAGTGTATGTAGAGAAAGTTTTTTTGCATTTTGAAATGTAGAGTTAGTATTTAATGAACAAAATGTGGTTTTGAGCAGAAAAATAACTATTTGGTTAATTGTGTGATGCGGGTGTGTTGCTGTGTTAAGAGTTTAGTAAAAGGATCTTAAGTATAGGTAAATGCTTGTTAGCAATTGTAAAAAAAAAAAATATATATATATAAAAGTAACAGGGATCTTGATCCAGGACAGTATTGAATGTCTCTGCTGGAATCAAGAAGATTGATCTTGACATCTTGCCACTTTGCTAGCAAGTTAGCAAACCAAATGAATAGCTGGAGTTCTGAGCTGGATATCATTTATCTTTTATTTTTTTTAATGGTATTGAAAATCATACTGTCGGTATTTTGAAATACCCCGGTATACGGTATAAACGGTATATCACCCAAGCCTAGTCCTGGGTTCAAATAGGTATGAGACAGAGGGATGAGATAGCAGGATCAAGGGTCTGGATGAGTTGATAGAGGTATGAGACAGAGGGAAGAGATAGCAGGATCAAGGGTCTGGATGAGTTGATAGAGGTATGAGACAGAGGGAAGAGATAGCAGGATCAAGGGTCTGGATGAGTTGATAGAGGTATGAGACAGAGGGATGAGATAGCGGGATCAAGGGTCTGGATGAGTTGATAGAGGTATGAGACAGAGGGATGAGATAGCGGGATCAAGGGTCTGGATGAGTTGATAGAGGTATGAGACAGAGGGATGAAGAGGCAAAGACGGAGAGGTCTCTTTAACAATGATTAGTGTGTCACTTAGCCAAGCTAAAATACCCTGCTCTACCACACAGGGTGATATCAGGTCACCACCTCAACCTGCCTTCTGACTGGCCGCCGCTGGCCTAAGTCCCGGGCAGGCCTCCCGCTCCCAGCCAATCAGGCTAAAGGGCCATATGTCATCATGGAGATACAGTATTTTGAGCAGATACTGTATTTAGCGTTGACAGCTGATAGCAATATGGAACCTTCTGCCCTAATTACACTCTTTCCTCTCCTCCATGTGTCCCTCTATCTACAGTTGAAGTCAGAAGTTTACATACACCTTAGCCAAATACATTTAAACTCAGTTTTAACAATTCCTGAGATTTAATCCTAGTAAAAATGCCATGTTTTAGGTCAGTTAGGATCACCACTTTATTTTAAGAATGTGAAATGTCAGAATAATAGTAGAGAGAATTATTTATTTCAGCTTTTATTTCAGCTCACATTCCCAGTGGGTCAGAAGTTTACATACACTCAATTAGTATTTGGTAACATTGCCTTTAAATTGTTTAACTTGGGTCAAATGTTTCGGGTAGCCTTCGACCAGCTTCCCACAATAAGTTGGGTGAATTTTGGCCCATTCCTCCTGACAGAGCTGGTGTTACTGAGTCAGGTTTGTAGGCCTCCTTGCTCGAACACGCTTTTTCAGTTCTGCACACAAATGTTCTATGGGATTGAGGTCAGGGCTTCGTGATGGCCACTCCAATACCTTGACTTTGTTGTCCTTAAGCCATTTTGCCACAACTTTGGAAGTATGCTTGGGGTCATTGTCCATTTGGAAGAACCATTTGCGACCAAGCTTCAACTTCCTGACTGATGTCTTGAGATGTTGCTTCAATATATCCACAAAATTGTCCTTCCTCATCATGCCATCTATTTTGTCAAGTGCACCAGCCCCTCCTGCAGCAAAGCACCCCCACAACATGATGCTGCCACCCCCGTGCTTCATGGTTGGGATGGTGTTCTTCAGCTTGCAAGCATCCCCCTTTTTCCTCCAAACATAACGATGGTCATTATGGCCAAACAGTTCTATTTTTGTTTCATCAGACCAGAGGACATTTCTCCAAAAAGTACGATCTTTGTCCCCATGTGCAGTTGCAAACCATAGTCTGGCTTTTTTATTGCGGTTTTGGAGCAGTAGCTTCTTCCTTGCTGAGCGGCCTTTCAGGTTATGTCGATATAGGACTTGTTTTACTGTGGATATAGATACTTTTGTACCTGTTTCCTCCAGCATCTTCACAAGGTCCTTTGCTGTTGTTCTGGGATTGATTTGCACTTTTCGCACCAAAGTACGTTCATCTCTAGGAGACAGAACGCGTCTCCTTCCTGAGCAGTATGACAGCTGCATAGTCCCATGGTGTTTATACTTGAGTACTATTGTTTGAACAGATGAACGTGGTACCTTCAGGCATTTGGAAATTGCTCCCAAGGATGAACAAGACTTGTGGAGGTCGACAATTTTTTTTCTGAGGTCTTGGCTGATTTCTTTTGATTTTCCCATGACGTCAAGCAAAGAGGCACTGAGTTTGAAGGTAGACCTTGAAATACATCCACAGGTACATCTCCAATTGACTCAAATGATGTCAATTAGCCTATCAGAAGCTTCTAAAGCCATGACATCATTTTCTGGAATTTTCCAAGCTGTTTAAAGACACGTTTCATTTTAGTGTATGTAAACTTCTGACCCACTGGAATTGTGATACAGGGAATTATAAGTGAAATAATCTGTCTGTAAACAATTGTTTGAAAAATGACTTGTGTCATGCACAAAGTAGATGTCCTAACCGACTTGCCAAAACTATAGTTTGTTTACAAGAAATGTGTGGAGTGGTTGAAAAACGAGTTTTAATGACTCCAACCTTAGTGTATGTAAACTTCCCACTTCAACTGCATTTCTATCTTTCCATTCCTCCCACTATCTCTTTCCTAAGTGTGAGAATTGGAGAGAGTGAGTGTCAGTCAGCCATCCTCTCAGACCTGTAGCACTCCACTCACTCTGGCTGAGTAATCAGTGGTGGTGACATCATAAAGAGACTCCAGAGGCATTTAGAGGGACTGTGGCATCTGTAAGTTCTGGGACGGTTTTTACACAAGGCCAGTAGTTTGGCAGTGAAAATACCTGACTAAGACACATACAGTGGATACTGTACATATTATAATATATGCCATTTGGCAGACACTTTGATCCAAAACGACTTACAGTCATGTGTGCATAAATGTAGCATATGGGTAGCCCTGGGAATTGAACCCACAACCCTACCAACTGAGCCACACAAGACCAGAGTACCTGGGTAAGTCACTGAGGACATTGGATATGGGATGGAACCACTGCAACCATGTCTTCATAAGTGTAAAAGCACATGTACAGATGTAGGATCTTAATTTGAGCCAGTTTGCTACAGCAGGAAACTAATCCTGCAGCAACAGGAAATGTGAATTTTTATGTGGATTATAATTAGTGGACATTTGTGTAAGGGGTTGATCCATTTTTTGTAAGGGAAAATCAAGTCTGATATTTCAGTTGAAATGACAAACTTCAGAATCCTTTTTAAACCACAAATATACTACTCGTTTAAAATGTTGTGCATTGCAGGAAAGTTATCCTGCAACAGGGTGATCAAATTAAGATCCTGTACACTTACCATCAACCAATGCCCAGAAACAGCTAACAGACATGGGAGAAAGGGTTGGAGAGAGACAGTGTGAATAAAGTGTAAGGGAGGTGAGAGAAGGGTGAGGAGTGTGTTTGTGTCTGTGTGTCTGTGTCTGTGTGTATGTGTATGTGTTGGCACAGAAAATATTCAGTAGCTCTCACCTCTAGGTTTGGGTGTGTCTAACAGGATTGAGGGGTAGAATATGGGAGTATTAAATAAGGATTTAGAGGGCTGATACACTGAGCTTAACACAGCTGGAGGCTCAGCCCAACTGGCAGGGCACGGGCACAAACACAGAAGAAGGCATGCAAACGCACACTGTTAGCATGTTAGCATGTAGCCCTACACACACTTCTCTCCCTTACAGTTTGGTTCAACAGCTCTAGGTCTGTCTTAGATACTCATTCAGGGACCCTGAGGGTTAACCTCCCTCCCTCCCTCCCTCCCTCCCTCCCTCCCTCCCTCCCTCCCTCCCTCCCTCCCTCCCTCCCTCCCTCCCTCTTTTTCCTCTGTCTCTCTGTCTCCCTCCCTCCCTCTTTTTCTCTGTCTCTCTGTCTCCCTCTCTCTCTGTCTCCCTCTGTCTCTCTCCCTCTCTATTCAATTCAAGGGCTTTATTGGCATGGGAAACATATGTTAACATTGTCAAAGCAAGTGAAGTAGTTTATAATTAACAAAAGTGAAATAAACAACACAAATTAACAGTAAACATTACACAGAATAAAGACCTTTCAAATGTCATATTATGTGCAAATAGTTCAAGTAGAAAAAGTCAAATAAATAAACATAAATATGGGTTGTATTTACAATGGTGTTTATTCTACATTGGTTGACCTTTTCTTGTGGCAACAGGTCACACATCTTGCTGCTGTGATGGCACACTGTGGTAGTTCACCCAATAGATATGGGAGTTTATCAAAATTGTGTTTGTTCTTGAATTCTTTGTGGGTCTGTGTAATCTGAGGGAAATATGTGTCTCTAATATGGTCATATATTTGGCAGGAGGTTAGGAAGTGCAGCTCAGCTTCCACCTCATTTTGTGGGCAGTGTGCACATAGCCTGTCTTGTCTTGAGAGCCAGGTCTGCCTACGGTGGCCTCTCGATAGCAAGGCTATGCTCACTGTGTCTGTACATAGTCAAAGCTTTACTTAAGTTTGGGTCAGTCACAGTGGTCAGGTATTCTGCCACTGTGTACTCTCTGTTTAGGGCCAAATAGCATTCTAGTTTGCTCAGTTTCTTTGTTAATTCTTTCCAATGTGTCAAGTAATTATCTTTTTGTTTTCTCAAGACATGGTTGGGTCTAATTGTGTTGCTGTCCTGGGGCTCTGTGGGGTCTGTTTGTTGTTGTGAACAGAGCCCCAGGACCAGCTTGCTTAGGGGACTCTTCTCCAGGTTCATCTCTCTGTAGGTGATTGCTTTGTTATGGAAGGTTTAGGAATCACGTCCTTTTAGGTGGTTGTAGAATTTAACATCCCTTTTCTGGATTTACGTTGTACACAGAGGATATTTTTGCAGAATTCTGCATGCAGAGTCTCACTTTGGTGTTTATCACATTTTGTGAATTCTTGGTTGGTGAGTGGACCCCAGACCTCACAACCATAAAGGGCAATGGTTTCTAAGTATTTTAGCCAGATCCTAATTGGTATGTCGAATTTTATGTTCCTTCTGATGGCATAGAAGGCCCTTCTTTCCTTCTCTCAGATAGTTTACAGCTTTGTGGAAGTTACCTGTGGCGCTGATGTTTAGGTCGAGGTATGCATCGTTTTTTGTGTGCTCTAGGGCAACGGTGTCTAGATGGAATTTGTATTTGTGGTCCTGGCAACTGGACCTTTTTTGGAACACCATTATTTCTGTTTTACTGAGATTTACTGTCAGGGCCCTCCTTGGTTGGGGACAGAAGCACCAGATCACCAGCAAACAGTAGACATTTGACTTCAGATTCTAGTAGTCTCTCTGCCTCTCTCTCTCTGTGCCTAAACTCTAAAGCCTTTTCACAACGTGCTGTAGCAGTGCCACTGCAGGGGCCTCACACAGCACAGCTCAGCATGACAGAGTGTTAGCCACAGTGGGTCACTGCCCCTTTAAGGCAGCTTCACGCCTGACCAGACCGTTTCACACAATGAAGTACAGAGTGCCCCCTCAGAGTGCCGAATCAGTGGTTTTGACAACGATATGTGTTAATCCACACACACACACACACACACACACACACACACACACACACACACACACACACACACACACACACACACACACACACACACACACACACACACACACACACACACACACACAGTGTGTGCCCAGGCCCGGGACCAGGCCCGGGGTGGCAGGGGGCTTATCAGGGGGAGCAGCTGTTTCCTGCTCAGACCCAATGGGCAGCGAGCAGATGAATAACCAGTCCGAGTGGCAACACCAGACTGGTGGCCTCAGGGAAGGGTGTGTATGTGTCTGTGTGTGTGTGTGTGTGACTGCCCTTGCCCAACATGATGGATGATAGTGTGTGGATTTGAACAGTGTAAATGTAGCATAAAAGCCCTGCCCTGGGGCAGATTGGAGCGGAGAACGCTATCAGAGGAGAGATGGACCAAACTGGAACATGTGTGTGTGTGTCTGCGTGTGTGTGGCGTGCGTCTGGCAGACTTTGGAGTAGACATGTAGAGGAGCTTATAAGAAGGCCTCTGGATATACGGACACACACCAGCTGGCAGAAATACAGACCTATAGACCTATTTCAAAAATAGTGTGTGTGTGTGTGTGTGTGTCTCTGTGTGTGTGTCTGTGTGTGTGTGTGTGTGTGTGTGTGTGTGTGTCTCTGTGTGTGTGTGTGTGTGTGTGTGTGTGTGTGTGTGTGTGTGTGTGTGTGTGTGTGTGTGTGTGTGTGTGTGTGTGCTCCAGCTGAGCACTAATAGAGGACAGGTCAGCTGATGGGGGTAGGGGGGGCCAGCCCAGCAGGCTTCTCTTCTGCCCTCTGGCAGCCAGCCGGCCAGCCTGGAGATTACACTCACTACTCATTTACCTAGCCCCGGAGAGAGGGAGGGAGTGGAGAGATGGGAGGGAGAAGGAAAGAGGGAGAGGGAAGGAGGGAGGGATGGGAGGGAGAGAGAAAGAGGGGAGAGAAAAGAGGGTAGCATGAGAGAACTGGAAAGAGAGAGAAGGAAGTGGAGCCAGGAGAGGGGAGAGGCGACTGAGTGAAAGGGGGAGAGAGGAGTGAGTAAGAGGGGGAGAGAGGGAGAGAGAGGGAGAGAGGGGGAGAGAGGAGAGAGGGGGAGAGAGGAGAGAGGGAGAGAGCAGTGAGAGAGAGGGGGAAAGAGGAGAGAAGAGTGGAGCCAGGAGAGAAGAGAGGAGTGAGTGAGAGGGGGAGAGAGGTGTGTGAGAGGGGTAGAGAGGAGAGTGAAAGGGGGAGAGAGGTGTGTGAGAGGAGTAGAGAGGAGTGAGTGAGAGGGGGAGAGTGAGAGGGATAGAGAGGAGAGAGGAGTGAATGAGAGGGGGTGAGAGGAGGAGAGAGGACTGAGTGAGAGGAGCAGAGAGGAGTGAGCAGTACAAATGAGTGTGATGAATTGATTTAATAACTTTGACTGTGGTCTTAATGAAACATAAAAACACACACTAACACACTGCTTCTTTTTAGCCATTGTTGATGGGGAAATACACACACACACACACACACACAGTGCCCTTTGATGCTGGGGAACATGGGATTCAATTGTTAACAGACTAATCTGAGAACTTGAGTCATCACAATACCTCTGTGCGTTAAGAAAACAATATTACATGACATTTTCCCAGAACTACAGATCTAGCATTAACCCAGAATCAGCCAGCAGTGAAGAAATACTTAGAGCTGTTGTTCTCTGGAAGTCACAGTCTTTTAGACAAAGGGTCAAAACTATGAACGAACCGTAAATTAAAATTCCAGGCTAATCGCCCATAAAAATAAACACGCCCCCAAAAAGTATTTAATATTCAATCAAACTAGGGGTGAGGAAAGTATTTAGGGAATGTCCTCTCAAATATTCCCCCCTTCCCCTATATACTTGTAGGAATCACTAATCTCATCCAATGAACAGTATTTCCCATAAGGTTCCTGCCTGCCTCCACTCACTATGCAAACAGTAAAGCAGAGCTTTGTGACACATTGTCTGGTTCTACAGGATGAACCAAGACAGCTAATGGGATGAGCCCAGGACCCTGAGACCCTGACTGGAGAGAGAGAGAGGCAGCACTGGGAAAAGCAGGGCCCGGCCTATCAGACTACCACTCCTACTACCGGTGGTGCCTGCTGGGCTGGTAGCACTATCCACAGCCCCCTGACAGATCTGGGGCATGGAGGGGTTAGATTTAGGCCCTGGAAGACCAGACACTCCTGCTGAGTGGGGGTGGTAGGGTGTGGGGGTTGAGGATGACATATGGGGTGAGTGGATGGGAGTACAGCAGAGAGAGAGTGATAGCCTGATAGCACTTGAAGAAGCCACTATCAGCATGTCTGTCTGTAGTCCATTTTTCAAACAAGCCCAATCCCCTGCTTGACTATATGTTGGGTAACAGCTACAGCAGATAGATAGATAGATAGATAGATAGATAGATAGATAGATAGATAGATAGATAGATAGATAGATAGATAGATAGATAGATAGATAGATAGATAGATAGATAGATAGATAGATAGATAGATAGATAGATAGATAGATAGATAGATAGATAGATAGATAGGCCTGGCTACATTAATTTACTAGATACGTGGGGATGTCAGTGGGGTGTCTGTCTTTGTCTGAGAGTCTGTCTTCCTGTCCATCTCTGCACTCATCCTCCCTGTCTGCCGCCTCCTCTCCCTGCCCTCTCCTTTAAACCCCAGTCCCCTCCCTCCTCCCCCTGTCAGAAGAGTTGAGCCCTCACAAGGGTAAAATCAACCCAACACTTATGACAATGATGTACCATATTTCACTGTGACATTTGCCAGATGCACATATGCCTGGAATGCTGTGCTCTCATGAGTGAATGACAACCGTCAGTGGGTCCCTCATGTTCTGTGTGTGTGTGTGTGTGTGTGTGTGTGTGTGTGTGTGTGTGTGTGTGTGTGTGTGTGTGTGTGTGTGTGTGTGTGTGTGTGTGTGTGTGTGTGTGTGTGTGTGTGTGTGTGTGTGTGTGTGTGTGTGTGTGTGTGTGTGTGTGAGTGAGTGAGTGAGAGACGCAAAGGAGAGGATGAGAGAGGATGATGAGAAAGACTGAGAGGATGATGAGAAAGACTGAGAGGATGATGAGAAAGACTGAGAGGATGATGAGAAAGACTGAGAGGATGATGAGAAAGACAGAGGATGATGAGAAAGACTGAGAGGATGATGAGAAAGACTGAGAGGATGATGAGAAAGACTGAGAGGATGATGAGAAAGAAAGAGGATGATGAGAAAGACAGATGATGATGAGAAAGACAGAGGATGATGAGAAAGACAGAGGATGATGAGAAAGACAGAGGATGATGAGAAAGACAGAGGATGATGAGAAAGAAAGACAGAGGATGATGAGAAAGAAAGACAGAGGATGAGAGAGGATGACGACAAAGAGAGGGGGGTTAACAAAGAGAAGGAGAGAGTGGTAAAAAGAGAGAGAAAGAGAGAGGGGATGAGAGGATGAGAGGGAGGGACATCTGCTCCAGTTCCCCTCACACCAATGTGACACATGAGAGATGATGTAAGCAGCGCTGCCTTCATTTGTTAAGATTTTCCTCCTTCTGAGTCTTGCTTTGTGTTGTATAAACATTACGAAACGTGCTGCCTGAGAACCAACCATCTCTGGTGCTGGGCCCTTCACTCACATAAGCCTACATGCATGTCCTCATCTCATGCTGGGCCCTTCACTCACATAAGCCTACATGCATGTCCTCATCTCATGCTGGGCCCTTCACTCACATAAGCCTACATGCATGTCCTCATCTCATGCTGGGCCCTTCACTCACATAAGCCTACATGCATGTCCTCATCTCATGCTGGGCCCTTCACTCACATAAGTCTACATCATGTCCTCATCTCATGCTGGGCCCTTCACTCACATAAGCCTACATGCATGTCCTCATCTCATGCTGGGCCCTTCACTCACATAAGCCTACATCATGTCCTCATCTCATGCTGGGCCCTTCACTCACATAAGCCTACATGCATGTCCTCATCTCATGCTGGGCCCTTCACTCACATAAGCCTACATCATGTCCTCATCTCATGCTGGGCCCTTCACTCACATAAGCCTACATGCATGTCCTCATCTCATGCTGGGCCCTTCACTCACATAAGCCTACATCATGTCCTCATCTCATGCTGGGCCCTTCACTCACATAAGCCTACATGCATGTCCTCATCTCATGCTGGGCCCTTCACTCACATAAGCCTACATGCATGTCCTCATATCATGCTGGGCCCTTCACTCACATAAGCCTACATGCATGTCCTCATATCATGCTGGGCCCTTCACTCACATAAGCCTACATGCATGTCCTCATCTCATGCTGGGCCCTTCACTCACATAAGCCTACATGCATGTCCTCATCTCATGCTGGGCCCTTCACTCACATAAGCCTACATGCATGTCCTCATCTCATGCTGGGCCCTTCACTCACATAAGCCTACATCATGTCCTCATCTCATGCTGGGCCCTTCACTCACATAAGCCTACATGCATGTCCTCATCTCATGCTGGGCCCTTCACTCACATAAGCCTACATGCATGTCCTCATATCATGCTGGGCCCTTCACTCACATAAGCCTACATGCATGTCCTCATATCATGCTGGGCCCTTCACTCACATAAGCCTACATGCATGTCCTCATATCATGCTGGGCCCTTCACTCACATAAGCCTACATGCATGTCCTCATATCATGCTGGGCCCTTCACTCACATAAGCCTACATGCATGTCCTCATATCATGCTGGGCCCTTCACTCACATAAGCCTACATGCATGTCCTCATATCATGCTGGGCCCTTCACTCACATAAGCCTACATGCATGTCCTCATATCATGCTGGGCCCCTCACTCACATAAGCCTACATGCATGTCCTCATATCATGCTGGGCCCTTCACTGATTTCTGAAAAATGGCGCCGGAGGAGATGGCCGCCGTTCTACGGTCTCCTAACCAGTTGTGCTACTATGTGTTTTTTTAGCGATATTTGTAAATTATTTTGTACATAATGTTTCTGCAACCGTATCTTACGGAAGAAAAGAGCTTCTGGATATCAGGACAGCGATCCCTCACCTCGGATTAGACTGAGAGCTTCTGGAGATCAGGACAGAGATCCCTCACCTCGGATTAGACTGAGAGCTTCTGGAGATCAGGACAGAGATCCCTCACCTCGGATTAGACTGAGAGCTTCTGGAGATCAGGACAGAGATCCCTCACCTCGGATTAGACTGAGAGCTTCTGGAGATCAGGACAGAGATCCCTCACCTCGGATTAGACTGAGAGCTTCTGGAGATCAGGACAGCGATCCCTCACCTCGGATTAGACTGAGAGCTTCTGGAGATCAGGACAGAGATCCCTCACCTCGGATTAGACTGAGAGCTTCTGGAGATCAGGACAGCGATCCCTCACCTCGGATTAGACTGAGAGCTTCTGGATATCAGGACAGCGATCCCTCACCTCGGATTAGACTGAGAGCTTCTGGATATCAGGACAGCGATCCCTCACCTCGGATTAGACTGAGAGCTTCTGGAGATCAGGACAGAGATCCCTCACCTCGGATTAGACTGAGAGCTTCTGGATATCAGGACAGCGATCCCTCACCTCGGATTAGACTGAGAGCTTCTGGAGATCAGGACAGCGATCACTCACCTCGGATTAGACTGAGAGCTTCTGGATATCAGGACAGCGATCCCTCACCTCGGATTAGACTGAGAGCTTCTGGAGATCAGGACAGCGATCCCTCACCTCGGATTAGACTGAGAGCTTCTGGAGATCAGGACAGCGATCCCTCACCTCGGATTAGACTGAGAGCTTCTGGAGATCAGGACAGAGATCCCTCACCTCGGATTAGACTGAGAGCTTCTGGAGATCAGGACAGCGATCCCTCACCTCGGATTAGACTGAGAGCTTCTGGATATCAGGACAGCGATCCCTCACCTCGGATTAGACTGAGAGCTTCTGGATATCAGGACAGCGATCCCTCACCTCGGATTAGACTGAGAGCTTCTGGAGATCAGGACAGAGATCCCTCACCTCGGATTAGACTGAGAGCTTCTGGATATCAGGACAGCGATCCTTCACCTCGGATTAGACTGAGAGCTTCTGGAGATCAGGACAGCGATCACTCACCTCGGATTAGACTGAGAGCTTCTGGATATCAGGACAGCGATCCCTCACCTCGGATTAGACTGAGAGCTTCTGGATATCAGGACAGCGATCCCTCACCTCGGATTAGACTGAGAGCTTCTGGATATCAGGACAGCGATCCCTCACCTCGGATTAGACGAAGATGTTTTCAACAACAACAAGCAGGACTCACAGGATATTCTCCAAACACCCGGCAGGGCCGACATCCCAAATGTTCGCAAGAGGAAGCGACGCAGAGGAAGTAGAGCCGGATGCCTCGTCCGGACCCGCAGAAGGCGAGTAGGAAAGCTGCCGTTACCGTCAATATTACTCGCCAACGTGCAATCATTGGACAATAAATTAGACGAGATACGATCACGAATATCCTACCAACGGGATATCAAAAACTGTGACATCATATGTTTCACGGAATCGTGGCTGAATGACGACATGGATATTCAGCTAGCGGGATACACGCTGCACCGGCAGGATAGAACAGCACACTCCGGTAAGACGAGGGGGGCGGTCTGTGCATATTTGTAAACAACAGCTGGTGCACGAAATCTAAGGAAGTCTCTAGATTTTGCCCGCCTGAAGTAGAGTATATTGTGATAAATTGCAGGCCACACTACTTGCCTAGAGAGTTCTCAGCTATACTTTTTGTGGCTGTTTATTTACCACCACAATCAGATGCTGGCACTAAGACCGCACTCAGTCAGTTGTATAAGGAAATAAGCAAACAGGAAACCACTCACCCAGAGGCGGCGCTCCTAGTGGCCGGAGACTTTAACGCAGGGAAACTTAAATCAGTTCTACCAAATCTCTATCAACATGTTAAATGTGCAACCAGAGGGAAAACAATTCTAGATCACCTGTACTCCACACACAGAGATGCGTACAAAGCTCTCCCTCGCCCTCCATTCGGTAAATGCGTCCACAACTCTATCCTCCTGATTCCTGCATACAAGCAAAAATTAAAGCAGGAAGCACCAGTGACTCGGTCTATAAAAAAATGGTCAGATGAAGCAGATGCTAAACTACAGGACTGTTTTGCTATCACAGACTGGAACATGTTCCGGGATTCTTCTGATGACATTGAGGAATACACCACATCAGTCACTGGCTTTTTCAATAAGTGCAATGAGGATGTCGTCCCCACAGTGGCTGTACGTACATACCCCAACCAGAAGCCATGGATTACAGGCAACATTTGTACTTAGCTAAAGGGTAGAGCTGGTGCGGGACTGTAACCCGGAAGCTTACAAGAAATCCCACTATGCCCTGCGACGAACCATCAAACAGGCAAAGTGTTAATACAGGATTAAGATTGAATTGTACTACACCGGCTCCGATGCTCGTCGGATGTGGCAGGGCTTGCAAACTATTACAGACTACAAAGGGAAGCACAGCCGCGAGCTGCCCAGTGACACGAGCATACCAGACGAGGTAAATCACTTCTATGCTCGCTTCGAGGCAAGCAACACTGAGGCATGCATGAGAGCATCAGCTGTTCCGGACGACTGTGTGATCACGCTATCCGTAGCCGACGTGAGTAAGACGTTTAAACAGGTCAACATACACAAGGCTGCGGGGCAAGATGGCTTACCAGGACGTGTGCTCCAGGCATGTGCTGACCAACTGGCAGGTGTCTTCACTGACATTTTCAACATGTCCCTGATTGAGTCTGTAATACCAACATGCTTCAAGCAGACCACCATAGTCCCTGTGCCCAAGAACACAAAGGCAACCTGCCTAAATGACACCAGACCCGTAGCACTCACATCTGTAGCCATGAAGTGCTTTGAAAGGGTGGTAATGGCTCACATCAACACCATTATCCCAGAAACCCTAGACCCACTCCAATTTGCATACCGCCCAAACAGATCCACAGATGATGCAATCTCTATTGCATTCCACACTGCCCTTTCCCACCTGAACAAAAGGAACACCTATGTGAGAATTCTATTCATTGACTACAGCTCAGCGTTCAACACCATAGTGTCCTCAAAGCTCATCACTAAGCTAAGGATCCTGGGACTAAACACCTCCCTCCACAACTGGATCCTGGACTTCCTGATGGGTCGCCCCCAGGTGGTGAGGCTAGGTAGCAACACATCTGCCACACTGATCCTAAACACTGGAGCTCCCCAGGGGTACGTGCTCAGTCTCCTCCTGTACTCCCTGTTCACCCACAACTGCATGGCCAGGCACGAGTCCAACACCATCATTAAGTTTGCAGACGACTCAACAGTGGTAGGCCTGATCACCGACAAAGACGACACAGCCTATAGGGAGGAGGTCAGAGACCTGGCCGGGTGGTGCCAGAATAACAACCTATCCCTCAATGTAACCAAGACTAAGGAGATAATTGTGGACTACAGGAAAAGGAGCCCCGAGCACGTCCCCATTCTCATCGACGGGGCTGTAGTGGAGCAGGTTGAGAGCTTCAAATTCCTTGGTGTCCACATCACCAACAAACTAGAATGGTCCAAACACACCAAGACAGTCATGAAGAGGGCACGACAAAGCCTATTCCCCCTCAGGAAACTAAAAAGATTTGGCATGGGTCCTGAGATCCTCAAAAGGTTCTACAGCTGCAACATCGAGAGCATCCTGACCGGTTGCATCACTGCCTGGTACGGCAATTGCTCGGCATCTGACCGCAAGGCACTTCAGAGGGCAGTGCGTACGGCCCAATACATCACTGGGGCAAAGCTGCCTGCGGTGTCAGAGGAAGGCCCTAAAAATTGTCAAAGACCCCAGCCACCCCAGTCATAGACTGTTCTCTATACTACCGCATGGCAAGCGGTACCGGAGTGCCAAGTCTAGGACAAAAAGGCTTCTCAACAGTTTTTACCCCCAAGCCATAAGACTTCTGAACAGGTAACCAATGGTTACCCAGACTATTTACATTGTGTGCCCCCCCCCCCCCCACCCCTCTTTTACGCTGCTGCTACTCTCTGTTTATCATATATGCATAGTCACTTTAACCATACATCCATGTACATACTACCTCAATTGGCCCGACCAACCAGTGCTCCCGCACATTGGCTAACTGGGCTCTCTGCATTGTGTCCCACCTCCCGCCAACCCCTCCTTTTACGCTACTGCTACTCTCTGTTCATCATATATGCATAGTCACTTTAACCATACCTACATGTACATACTACCTCAATAAGCTTGACTAACCAGTGTCTGTATATAGCCTTGCTACTGTTATTTTCAAATGTCTTTTTACTGTTGTTTTATTTCTTTACTTACCTACACACACACACACACCCACACACACACACACACACACACACACACACACACACACACACACACACACACACACACACACACACACACACACACACACACACACACACACACACACACACACACACACACACACACACACACACGCACTATTGGTTAGAGCCTGTAAGTAAGCATTTCACTGTAAGGTCTACACCTGTTGTATTCGGCGCACGTGACAAATAAACTTTGATTTGATATGACTCACATAAATATGAAAGAAAGAAAAAGGACTTGAAACCGTTCTACAGTAGCTGATATGTGTCACAATGCAACAGATGAAACATACAGTAGCTAGTCTTCTTCTTGTCTAGAAGAAGGTAAAGAGTATTAGGGCTAATAGATTCCGGCAGCCAAACGTGCTGACGCCTGCTCATCAAAGGAAAGGTTAGACAACCCTGGGAGTGAGAACTATCAGGATTAGACGTGTATCATGTATTATCAAAGCATTTACACAGAACCTCCTTGTCTAAGCAAAGACACCATCCGCAGCAGCAGCCATATCCAATCACTGTGTGTTTTTGTGTGTGTGTGTGTGTGTGTGTGTGTGTGTGTGTGTGTGTGTGTGTGTGTGTGTGTGTGTGTGTGTGTGTGTGTGTGTGTGTGTGTGTGTGTGTGTGTGTGTGTGTGCGTGTGTGTGTGTGTGTGTGTGTGTGTGTGTGTGCCCTGTCTGTCTCTCTGTGTCCTTCTGTTCTTAAGACTATTACCATCCCTATTAATTGGTCATCATCTGCGTGAAGGCAATACTCAAAATAACCAACACACAGCTGAGGGATCAATAGTGAGTAGAAAGAGACAATAGGAGGGGGACTATGTTGGAGCACAATGATATAACCCCCTTAATGAAGGACAGTGATAAAACAAAGCATTACACAGACAATCAGAACTGGGATGGGTAGGGGTGGAGGGGAGTGTGTGAGTGTGTGTGTGTGTGTGTGTGTGTGTGTGTGTGTGTGTGTGTGTGTGGGGGGGGGGGGGGGGGGGGTGCAGTGAATTGGCAAAGAGGAGATGAACAAGGAAAAATGGTCGTGGCTTAGCTATTAATAATTAAAAGGGGGAGTGTAGGGGGGAAAGGGAGGGGTGGCAGGCAGTAAGCACTAAGCTGTGACAGATAAAGGATAATGCCTCTTCAGACAGCACTATTAAAGCCCTAGCTATAACTATATTGAGCTTATCGCCTGGAGACAGGGCACGACTCTCCCCTCACAATGGCGTCATTATTTACACCCAGATGGAGAGGGCCATTGTTAGCCTCCGTGGAGGAGCCCCAGATTTATAACCCTCGTGCATCGACCTCTGACTTTCACTGGAAAGCAGCAAACACCATCCTCAGGTCTGGAGGATTGATGTCTGGGCTGGGGGAGCTGGACACGGGGCTGGACACGGGGCTGGACACGGGGCTGGACCGACGCAACAATGGACAGGGACAGTAAGCCGAGGAGGAAGGGATGGGTGTGTGTGTGTGTGTGTGTGTGTGTGTGTGTGTGTGTGTGTGTGTGTGTGTGTGTGTGTGTGTGTGTGTGTGTGTGTGTGTGTGTGTGTGTGTGTGTGTGTGTGTGTGTGTGTGTGTGTGTATGGTGGGTGGGTAAATGGACCGGGGAGACAAACAAAGTCCAAACACATAAACAGATATACGCTGATTTTTAATTTTTAAATGGTGACTGATCACAGGACTGTGATGATGGTTGCTACAGTAACTACTAACTGAATCACAGGACTCTGATGGTTGTTACAGTAACTACTAACTGAATCACAGGACTCTGATGGTTGCTATAGTAACTACTAACTGAATCACAGGACTCTGATGGTTGCTACAGTAACTACTAACTGAATCACAGGACTCAGATGATGGTTGCTATAGTAACTACTAACTGAATCACAGGACTCTGATGATGGTTGCTATAGTAACTACTAACTGAATCACAGGACTCTGATGATGGTTGCGACAGTAACTACTAACTGAATCACAGGACTCTGATGATGGTTGCTATAGTAACTACTAACTGAATCACAGGACTCTGATGATGGTTGCTATAGTAACTACTAACTGAATCACAGGACTCTGATGATGGTTGCTACAGTAACTACTAACTGAATCACAGGACTCTGATGATGGTTGCTATAGTAACTACTAACTGAATCACAGGACTCTGATGATGGTTGCTATAGTAACTACTAACTGAATCACAGGACTCTGATGATGGTTGCTATAGTAACTACTAACTGAATCACAGGACTCTGATGATGGTTGCTACAGTAACTACTAACTGAATCACAGGACTCTGATGATGGTTGCTATAGTAACTACTAACTGAATCACAGGACTCTGATGATGGTTGCTATAGTAACTACTAACTGAATCACAGGACTCTGATGATGGTTGCTATAGTAACTACTAACTGAATCACAGGACTCTGATGATGGTTGCTACAGTAACTACTAACTGAATCACAGGACTCTGATGATGGTTGCTACAGTAACTACTAACTGAATCACAGGACTCTGATGATGGTTGCTATAGTAACTACTAACTGAATCACAGGACTCTGATGATGGTTGCTACAGTAACTACTAACTGAATCACAGGACTCTGATGATGGTTCCTACAGTAACTACTAACTGAATCACAGGACTCTGATGATGGTTGCTACAGTAACTACTAACTGAATCACAGGACTCTGATGATGGTTGCTATAGTAACTACTAATCAAGTTGATCAGAGCCCCGGGTTAACAATCAAGTTGATCAGAGCCCAGGGTTAACAATCAAGTTGATCAGAGCCCCGGGTTAACAATCAGGCTGATCAGAGCCCAGGGTTAACAATCAGGCTGACCAGAGCCCAGGGTTAACAATCAGGCAGATCAAAGCAGCAGGGTTAACAATCAGGCTGATCAGAGCCCAGGGTTAACAATCAGGCAGATCAAAGCAGCAGGGTTAACAATCAGGCTGATCAGAGCAGCAGGGTTAACAATCAGGCTGATCAGAGCAGCAAGGTTAACAATCAGGCTGATCAGAGCAGCAAGGTTAACAATCAGGCTGATCAGAGCAGCAGGGTTAACAATCAGGCTGATCAGAGCAGCAAGGTTAACAATCAGGCAGATCAAAGCAGCAGGGTTAATAATCAGGCTGATCAGAGCAGCAGGATTAACACTCAGCCTGATCATAGCCCAGGGTTAACAATCAAGTTGATCAGAGCCCCGGGTTAACAATCAGGCTGATCAGAGCAGCAGGGTTAACAATCAGGCTGATCAGAGCCCAGGGTTAACAATCAGGCTGACCAGAGCCCAGGGTTAACAATCAGGCAGATCAAAGCAGCAGGGTTAACAATCAGGCTGATCAGAGCCCAGGGTTAACAATCAGGCAGATCAAAGCAGCAGGGTTAATAATCAGGCTGATCAGAGCAGCAAGGTTAACAATCAGGCTGATCAGAGCAGCAAGGTTAACAATCAGGCTGATCAGAGCAGCAAGGTTAACAATCAGGCAGATCAAAGCAGCAGGGTTAACAATCAGGCTGATCAGAGCAGCAAGGTTAACAATCAGGCAGATCAAAGCAGCAGGGTTAATAATCAGGCTGATCAGAGCAGCAGGATTAACACTCAGCCTGATCATAGCCCAGGGTTAACAATCAAGTTGATCAGAGCCCCGGGTTAACAATCAGGCTGATCAGAGCAGCAGGGTTAACAATCAGGCTGATCAGAGCCCAGGGTTAACAATCAGGCTGATCAGAGCAGCAGGGTTAACAATCAGGCTGATCAGAGCCCAGGGTTAACAATCAGGTTGATCAGAGCAGCAGTGTTAACAATCAGGCTGATCAGAGCAGCAGTGTTAACAATCAGGTTGATCAGAGCAGCAGTGTATAAGAGACATCATCCCACAGGGTCTAGTCCCTTTGATGGGAACCTATATCCCATACCTACAACACCCCTCACACATCCACTCACGCTAACGCGTCCCGTCCCCCCGTCCCCCCCACACTCACACACTCCATCCGTCCACACGTGCACACATGCACCCCCACAAACAAATACACATTCATAATACACACAAACACATACGCACACACACACACACACACACACACACACACACACACACACACACACACACACACACACACACACACACACACACACACACACACACACACACACACACACACACACACACACACACACACACACACACACACACACACACACACACACACTGTGAGAGGATATGCTGTGCTGTCAGGGATCTTTCCAAGGGACCATTAATTTTCATCTGTGTGCAGCTCACCCTCGTTCTCGTTCTTTCTGTGTGTCTTCCCATCTCTCGCTCTCTCTCTTACTATCTCTCCTCTCAGTTTCGAGGGCTCCTTTTATTTACATAGCCCGGCTACAGTACAGTACATAATCCCCAGTAAAAGTCTTAGTAACCGGCTTAGAGGTGTATAACCTCTCCCTCTAAGCCAGTTAATGAACGTCTGTCCTGATTCTTTAGCCAGAATGACACCAAATAGTGCTGAGATAGCTGCCCTGGACTGGAAACACACTGGGTGCTTTCAAAACCGCTCATAGGGCTCAGTTCAAAAGTAGTGCACTATTTAGGGAAAAGGGTGCCATTTTGGATAAAACCACTTTCTGCATGATAAGAGCCTCCAGGGAGAAGACCCAGTCCCAGTCATTCAGTCATTCAGTCAGCCACTACAGACCTGTCATTGGACAGTGACAGGCCAATCCACAGTCTCCTCTTGGATTTATTGTAATTAGTTCATTTCTAAGTGAGGTCAGAGTTAGTCTAGTTTAGTCTAGAACACTAACAGGGCCAGTCTAGTCTAGTCTAGAACACTAACAGGGCCAGTCTAGTTTAGTCTAGAACACTAACAGGGCCAGTCTAGTTTAGTCTAGAACACTAACAGGGCCAGTCTAGTCTAGAACACTAACAGGGCCAGTCTAGTCTAGAACACTAACAGGGCCAGTCTAGTCTAGAACACTAGCAGGGCCAGTCTATTCTAGAACACTAACAGGGCCAGTCTAGTCTAGTCTAGAACACTAACATGGCCAGTCTAGTCTAGTCTAGAACACTAACAGGGCCAGTCTAGTTTAGTCTAGAACACTAACATGGCCAGTCTAGTCTAGTCTTAAACACTAACAGGGCCATTTTAGTCTAGTCTAGAACACTAACAGGGCCAGTCTAGTTTAGTCTAGAACACTAACATGGCCAGTCTAGTCTAGTCTTAAACACTAACAGGGCCAGTCTAGTCTAGAACACTAACAGGGCCAGTCTAGTCTAGAACACTAACAGGGCCATTTTAGTCTAGTCTAGAACACTAACAGGGCCAGTTTAGTCTAATCTAGAACACTAACAGGACCAGTCTAGTCTAGAACACTAGCAGGGCCAGTCTATTCTAGAACACTAACAGGGCCAGTCTAGTCTAGTCTAGAACACTAACAGGGCCAGTCTAGTTTAGTCTAGTCTAGAACACTAACAGGGCCAGTTTAGTCTAGAACACTAACATGGCCAGTTTAGTCTAATCTAGAACACGAACAGGGCCAGTCTAGTCTAGTCTAGACCACTAACAGGGCCAGTCTAGTCTAGTCTAGAACACTAACAGGGCCATTTTAGTCTAGTCTAGATCACTAACAGGGCCAGTTTAGTGTAGTCTAGTCGAGAACACTAACATGGCCGCCAGTCTAGTATAATCTAGTCTAGAACACTAACAGGGCCAGTCTAGTCTAGTCTAGAACACTAACAGGGCCATTTTAGTCTAGTCTAGAACACTAACAGGGCCATTTTAGTCTAGTCTCAAACACTAACAGGGCCATTTTAGTATAGTCTAGAACACTAACAGGGCCACTCTAGTCTAGAACACTAACAGGGCCATTTTAGTATAGTCTCAAACACTAACAGGGTCATTTTAGTCTAGAACACAAACAGGGCAATTTTAGTCTAGTCTCGAACACTAACAGGGCCATTTTAGTCTAGTCTCGAACACTAACAGGGCCATTTTAGTCTAGTCTCGAACACTAACAGGGCCATTTTAGTCTCGAACACTAACAGGGCCACTCTAGTCTAGAACACTAACAGGGCCAGTCTAGTCTGGTCTCGAACACTAACAAGGCCAGTCTAGTCTAGTCTAGAACACTAACAGGGCCAGTCTAGTCTGGTCTAGAACACTAACAGGGCCACTCTAGTCTAGTCTAGAACACTAACAGGGCCACTCTAGTCTAGAACACTAACAGGGCCAGTCTAGTCTAGTCTAGAACACTAACAAGGCCAGTCTAGTCTGGTCTCGAACACTAACAGGGCCAGTCTAGTCTAGTCTAGAACACTAACAGGGCCAGTCTAGTCTAGTCTAGAACACTAACAGGGCCAGTCTAGTTTAGAACACTAACAGGGCCAGTCTAGTCTAGTCTCGAACACTAACAGGGCCAGTCTAGTCTAGTCTAAAACACTAACAGGGCCAGTCTAGTCTAGTCTAGAACACTAACAGGGCCAGTCTAGTCTAGTCTAGAACACTAACAGGGCCAGTCTAGTCTAGTCTAGAACACTAACAGGGCCAGTCTAGTCTAGAATACTAACAGGGCCAGTCTAGTCTAGAATACTAACAGGGCCAGTCTAGTCTAGTCTAGTCTAGTACACTAACAGGGCCAGTCTAGTCTAGTCTAGAACACTAACAGGGCCAGAAGGACAAAGTGAGTTGTTGACTCATCATATACTTGTATATGGCTAAAGCATAAAATGGAGAAAAAAACACTTAAAAAACTCACTTCAAACTTGTATCTCAAACAGACTGTATATTAAAAACCATTCTGTTGTTGGAGTACGTCCACACCATTCTGTTGTTGGGGTACGTCCACACCATTCTGTTGTTGGGGTACGTCCACACCATTCTGTTGTTGGGGTACGTCCACACCATTCTGTTGTTGGTGTACGCCCACACCATTCTGTTGTTGGGGTACGTCCACACCATTCTGTTGTTGGGGTACGCCCACACCATTCTGTTGTTGGGGTACGCCCACACCATTCTGTTGTTGGGGTACGTCCACACCATTCTGTTGTTGGGGTACGCCCACACCATTCTGTTGTTGCAGTACGTCCACACCATTCTGTTGTTGCGGTACGTCCACACCATTCTGTTGTTGGAGTACGCCCACACCATTCTGTTGTTGGTGTACGCCCACACCATTCTGTTGTTGCGGTACGTCCACACCATTCTGTTGTTGGGGTACGTCCACACCATTCTGTTGTTGCGGTACGTCCACACCATTCTGTTGTTGGGGTACGCCCACACCATTCTGCTGTTGGGGTACGCCCACACCATTCTGTTGTTGGGGTACGCCCACACCATTCTGTTGTTGGAGTACGCCCACACCATTCTGTTGTTGGAGTACGCCCACACCATTCTGTTGTTGGGGTACGCCCACACCGTTCTGTTGTTGGGGTACGCCCACACCGTTCTGTTGTTGGGGTACGCCCACACCATTCTGTTGTTGGAGTACGCCCACACCATTCTGTTGTTGGAGTACGTCCACACCATTCTGTTGTTGGTGTACATCCACACCATTCTGTTGTTGTGGTACGTCCACACCATTCTGTTGTTGGAGTACGTCCACACCATTCTGTTGTTGTGGTACGTCCACACCATTCTGTTGTTGTGGTACGCCCACACCATTCTGTTGTTGGAGTACGCCCACACCATTCTATTGTTGGGGTACGCCCACACCATTCTATTGTTGGGGTACGCCCACACCATTCTATTGTTGGGGTACGCCCACACCATTCTATTGTTGGGGTACGCCCACACCATTCTATTGTTGGGGTACGCCCACACCATTCTATTGTTGGGGTACGCCCACACCATTCTGTTGTTGCAGTACGTCCACACCATTCTGTTGTTGCAGTACGCCCACACCATTCTGTTGTTGGGGTATGTCCACACCATTCTGTTGTTGGGGTACGCCCACACCATTCTGTTGTTGGGGTACGTCCACACCATTCTGTTGTTGGAGTACGTCCACACCATTCTGTTGTTGGGGTACGTCCACACCATTCTGTTGTTGGGGTACGCCCACACCATTCTGTTGTTGGGGTACGTCCACACCATTCTGTTGTTGTGGTACGCCCACACCATTCTGTTGTTGTGGTACGCCCACACCATTCTGTTGTTGGGGTACGCCCACACCATTCTGTTGTTGTGGTACGTCCACACCATTCTGTTGTTGGAGTACGCCCACACCATTCTGTTGTTGGGGTACGCCCACACCATTCTGTTGTTGGGGTACGCCCACACCATTCTGTTGTTGTGGTACGCCCACACCATTCTGTTGTTGGTGTACGCCCACACCATTCTGTTGTTGGGGTACGTCCACACCATTCTGTTGTTGGGGTACGCCCACACCATTCTGTTGTTGGGGTACGCCCACACCATTCTGTTGTTGGAGTACGCCCACACCATTCTGTTGTTGGGGTACGCCCACACCATTCTGTTGTTGGAGTACGTCCACACCATTCTGTTGTTGGGGTACGCCCACACCATTCTGTTGTTGGGGTATGCCCACACCATTCTGTTGTTGGAGTACGCCCACACCATTCTGTTGTTGGGGTATGCCCACACCATTCTGTTGTTGGAGTACGCCCACACCATTCTGTTGTTGCGGTACGTCCACACCATTCTGTTGTTGCGGTATGCCCACACCATTCTGTTGTTGGGGTACGCCCACACCATTCTGTTGTTGGGGTACGTCCACACCATTCTGTTGTTGTGGTACGTCCACACCATTCTGTTGTTGCAGTACGTCCACACCATTCTGTTGTTGGGGTACGCCCACACCATTCTGTTGTTGGGGTACGTCCACACCATTCTGTTGTTGGTGTACGCCCACACCATTCCAACACATAAAAGCAGCTTTTTAACATACTTAATTACCTCTTTTTGGAAGGAAAACTATTTCACTCATATTGTAATTAATTATAGGTCATATTTCATAGAAATCTGGAAACAGTGGACAGTTATTTTTAAGGGTCTGTGTTGTCTGAGCCAAGCTGAGCACAAAACCTCAAATCCCCCTCCCTCTGTCCTGCTAGACGGGTGTTTGATTCAGGGGAGATGGATGGAGTGATGGATAAAGGAAGGGAAAAGGTGATTGAAGGCTGAGGTGAAGAGTACGGTTGGGTCATGAGCGTGTCACACACATACACTCACACTCACTCACACGCACCCACGCACGCACGCACACACACACGCACGCACGCACGCACGCACACACACACACGTGCGCACACACACACACACACACACACACACACACACACACACACACACACACACACACACACACACACACACACACACACACACACACACACACACACACACACACACACAAAAGGACATCCATCCACAGCCAGGCTTTATGTGAGCGAGAGTGTCCCTCGTTAGTCACCTTCCAACCCATCCACAGCCAGGCCTTATGAGAGTGAAGGAGCGTCCCTCGTCAGTCACCTTCCAACCCAGGGATGGGCAGTGTGTTTCCCCTCTGGGACGATTCATATCTCCTCCTGTTGGATGAGTCCCCTGGGGCTGCCCAACGCTAGTAAGAGCTAGGCTAATTTGTTAGCGCAGAGCGGGCGCTGTGGCCATAACATCATTACCATCACAGAGGTCAGACTTTGACGATTCATATCTCCTCCTGTTGGAGGAGTCACCACAGTGATTCTCCACATATCTCCAATGATTCTGTCTGTCCGGCAGTCAGGAAGGCACTCTCATTACCTCTCACCCTCTCACCTCTCTCTCACTGATTCTCCTCTCCCTTAATCTCTCTCCACTCCCTCATTTATTCTCCTCTCCCTATACCCCACTCCTCTCCCTTAATCCCTCTCCCTCATGTATTCTCCTCTCCCTATACCCCACTTCTCTCCCTTAATCCCTCTCCCTCATTTATTCTTCTCTCTCTATACCTCTCTCATCTCCCTTAATCTCTCTCCTCTCCCTCATTTATTCTCCTCTCCCTATACCCCACTCCTCTCCCTTAATCCCTCTCCCTCGTTTGTTTTCCTCTCCCTATACCTCTCTCTTCTCCCTTAATCTCTCTCCTCTCCCTCCCTCCTTCATTCTACTCTCCCTTTACTCCTTTCACCCTCCTTCCCTCTCCTGTCTCCTCCGCCCCTCTACTCTACCTTCATTCCTCACCTCTCCCTCTTCTCCCTCCTTCCCTTTCTACTCCTTGTGCAGTTTATCTTGAGTAGAGATGATTAACCCTTCCTATCTGCCATTAGTAGACCATGTGTTGTGCTGTGGTAAGCTCGTGGAGTCGGGGCTTAGCCAGGCTGGGCTGCAGATAGTATTAAGGGTCTGCTGAGCTGCCCTAAGCCCTGCAATGGAGTCATTATCCTGTCTTCTCCTCTAACATACGCACACACCCACACATCAGGCCAAGCCAGGGTAGACTAGTGGTTGGGTCTACTTAGCAGGGTATAGTAGTCTGTAGACTGTAGATGGTTGGGTCTACTTAGCAGGGTATAGTAGTCTGTAGACTGTAGATGGTTGGGTCTACTTAGCAGGGTATAGTAGTCTGTGATTGAATTGGTAGTAGTTCATCTAATCATGGGACACTGACTGACCTCAGACATACTAAGCACTAATCATTTTACAGTAGTGTCACGGCTTTGCCTGGGTTAGAGTAATTCATCCCCCGGGTTAGGGTAATTCATCCCCTGGGTTAGGGTAATTCATCCCCTGGGTTAGGGTAATTCATCCCACGGGTTAGGGTAATTCATCCCCTGGGTTAGAGTAATTCATCCCCTGGGTTAGGGTAATTCATCCCCTGGGTTAGGGTAATTCATCCCCTGGGTTAGGGTAATTCATCCCCTGGGTTAGAGTAATTCATCCCCTGGGTTAGGGTAATTCATCCCACGGGTTAGGGTAATTCATCCCCTGGGTTAGAGTAATTCATCCCCTGGGTTAGGGTAATTCATCCCACGGGTTAGGGTAATTCATCCCCTGGGTTAGAGTAATTCATCCCCTGGGTTAGGGTAATTCATCCCACGGGTTAGGGTAATTCATCCCCCGGGTTAGGGTAATTCATCCCCTGGGTTAGAGTAATTCATCCCCTGGGTTAGGGTAATTCATCCCCTGGGTTAGGGTAATTCATCCTCGTGTCAAACCAATAGACCCTCATTACCAAGCTATATGCACTGACCTTTTGTCACGCCCTGACCTTAGAGATCCTGTTTATGTCTCTATTTTGGTTTGGTCAGGGTGTCAGTTGGGGTGGGTATTCTATGTTCTATTATTTATATTTCTATGTTTTGGCCAGGTAGGGTTCTCAATCAGGGACAGCTGTCTATCGTTGTCTCTGATTGAGAACCATACTTAGGTAGCCCTTTTTCCCACCTGTCTTTGTGGGAAGTTGTCTATGTTGTTGGCACTATAGCCTTTAGCTTCACGGTTGTTTTCTTGTTTGTTGTTTTGTTGGCGTCATTTTTTTAAATAAAAGAAAATGTACGCTCACCACGCTGCACCTTGGTCCTGTTCATTCCCAGATGAGAAGCAGAAACAGACACCAGATGGATAGGGGATCTGACCACCAATCACATTCTAATCTACTGTTTGTCCTCATTTCACCCATGTTTTGACTATGGTGGTTTCATCTAGGTTGTACAAGGAGTCGAAAGCGTTCCACAGGGATGCTGGATCATGTTGACTCAAATGCTTCCCACAGTTGTGTCAAGTTGGCTGGATGTCCTTTGGGTGGTGGACCATTCTTGGTACACACGGGAAACTGTTGAGAGTGAAAAACCCAGCAGCGTTGCAGTTCTTGACACAAACCAGTGTGCCTTGCACCTACTACCATACCCCGTTCAAAGGCACTAACATCTTTTGTCTTGCCCATTCACCCTCTGAATGACACGCATACACAATCCATGTCTCAATTATCTCAATGATTAAACATCCTTCTTTAACCTGGCTCCTCCCCTTCATCTACACTGATTGAAGTGGCTTTAACAAGTGACATCAATAAGGGATCATAGCTTTCACCTGACCACGTCATTCTTTCACCTGATGTTTCATTCCTTCAAATGAATGTTCATTCTCAAAAGTAGAACAAAATGCATTGGGAGTTTACTGAGACTCAGCGATAGTGTTACCAAGTCGACGCACTGACGTTACATTTTAACAATTCAGTCTTCCTAAATCTCCAGTATGCAAAATACATTTACACTGCAAGGCGCCGTTGACAAAACTCTCTGTCTACGTCCCATAGGGACCTGTGAGAGCTGCCTATGTATTTAACATAGACGTGCTATGTCATGTGGGTGTATGGCATGATTCAAGGGCTGTAGTCGATACAGACACGCAAGACAACCGGGAAAGGTCATGGTGCATGGTGTACGGAGTAGCAATTATGACCTTACGGTAGGTAGCCTAGCATTAACTGTGATGAAGACATAAGGAGACAGCTTCTGTAGTTCTGAATACAGCCAAACAATCAACACTAGTGAAGCTGGCTAGCAAGACAGAGCACACTAATATGAGATGACACTACGTTAGTCTATCTGCTGTTCTCTTCCTCACAATTTAATTTGGAAGTTCAAATTCCTTTCAAGGAGCATAAACCCCAAATCTCTTTTGGAATTAGTTTCCTAAAACATCCAGGCTTTTCTGCGTTTGCGGTGACCACCATAGAGACGCAGTGAGGGACGGGGCTTTCCTCTCTGTCTGCCCGGGGTTCACTCAGAGGATAACGTCTTTAACTGGGTGCTTGGATTTCCCACAAGTCTCTGTGTGTAATTTAGTAACACAACCCTATGCTTAAGCAGGCTGTCCAATCCTTAATCTCACACAGACACGCATCCACCACAACACAGTCAGGGACTGCTGACACACACACACACACACACACACACACACACACACACACACACACACACACACACACACACACACACACACACACACACACACACACACACACACACACACACACACACACACACACACACACACACACACACAAACGTCCGTGCCCTCCCACACCCATCGACTGAAGCTAGCATGTATTAAATGTTCTAACACAAAGTACAGAAAGTCATGACCTTTGCATTAACCTCATGCACTCTGTGTTTAATAGTACCAAGTGTCATATAGCCTACTGATCCTACATTGTCATAGGCAGCTTTCTACTGATCCAGGGAGGAGCACTACTGAACACAACAGCCTTTTGTTTGGTTAGGGTTATGTGGCCCAGGAGAAGAGCACTGTCACACTAACTCTACCACACACCCACACACAGCTCATTGGCTGAACGAAAGCTGTGTGATTGGCTGGTTTGTTTGCGTTTGGGGCTGAAACAAGGACAATGCCATGACCTTTGACCCCTGGCCTTTAGCTTTCTCCTCCAGGTGTCATAAACTCTAAACTCCAGCTCGGAGGAAGTTCAGAAGTCTCCCAGGCAGCAGGCAGGCGGGGAACGTTCACTTCACTTCTCTCCTTCTATCCAAAGTGACAACAGTGTGGGTCTGACAGCTTTTACATAATTAACCATCTATCTAGGGCTGTGACGATACCAGCAGCGCTATATTTTGTTCCATGGCAAAAATGAAAACACGAAGCAGACTAAACTCTTTGGTCCTGCTGTATGTAACATATTGTAGGTTGGAGAATAAATACACGTGGCCATGGATAACAGCAACATCAAATGAAATGTATTTCTATAGCCCTTCGTACATCAGCTGATATCTCAAAGTGCTGTACAGAATCCCAGCCTAAACAAACAAACATGTTTGTTTCCAACATTAGGGCTGTTTTCTTAAAAAGGTGTTCCCTTGCCATGATACTAACTAGTTTCGTGATACTGGTATCGTTCCGGGCCTTCATCTACCCCTTTAAAAAGACAACAACCAGGACCTACCGCACAAACACTTATTCCAGAGAGTTAGTCAGCTAGCTGAGCTCTAGTCTGGTTTATCTGGTGTTTGCTGCCGCGGTGCACGAGGAGGAGAGACATGGATCAATCTACAGCCTTTGTCACGCAAAAAGCCAAGTCAGAATCTATTCCCCTGGCCTCCTGACATAGGGGGAGATGGATGGAGGGAGGGAGGGGAGGGAGAGATGGATGGAGGGAGGAGGGGAAGGGAGGGAGGGAGAGCAGAGTTCCTGATCTGGGGACTGGGATAGCGTGAGAGACTGGGAGAGGAAAGAGGACACGCAACAGGACCCCCTGCCTCATGTGCTGCCACACACACACACGCGTAAGCTCATACGCACACACCCACACATGCAGGTACGCACGCACATACACACACACACAGTCTCGCTCAAACAAACTCAAAAACAGACACACAAGCACTCACTTTAGACACACAAACGTGGTTACATACACACGTCACTCTCACTGCCCCTCTCTCTCATGCTCATATGACCCACACACACACTGTCCCTGTCAGAAAACCCACAAACCCCTGTCCTAAGGACAGCCCCAACACTGTGAAGACAAGTAGGCCGTTCTCTTCTGAACAGAAATGAAGAGAGGAGAGACGAGAGAGAGTATGTTCAAACTCCACACATCCTGATACAGAACTATAACATCCAACAGTCCTACCAACCTTCTTACACACAACACCCCCTCTCTCCTCCTCTCTGATTCACACAACACCCCCTCTCTCCTACCAACCTTCTTACACACAACACCCCCTCTCTCCTCCTCTCTGATTCACACAACACCCCCTCTCTCCTACCAACCTTCTTACACACCACACCCCCTCTCTCCTGTTCTCTGATTCACAACACCCCCTCTCTCCTACCAACCTTCTTACACACAACACCCCCTCTCTCCTCCTCTCTGATTCACACAACACCCCCTCTCTCCTACCAACCTTCTTACACACCACACCCCCTCTCTCCTCCTCTCTGATTCACACAACACCCCCTCTCTCCTACCAACCTTCTTACACACCACACCCCCTCTCTCCTGTTCTCTGATTCACAACACCCCCTCTCTCCTACCAACCTTCTTACACACCACACCCCCTCTCTCCTGCTCTCTGATTCACAACACCCCCTCTCTCCTGCTCTCTGATTCACACAACACCCCCTCTCTCCTGCTCTCTGATTCACAACACCCCCTCTCTCCTCCTCTATGATTCACAACACCCCCTCTCTCCTGCTCTCTGATTCACAACACCCCCTCTCTCCTGCTCTCTGATTCACAACACCCCCTCTCTCCTCCTCTATGATTCACAACACCCCCTCTCTCCTGCTCTCTGATTCACACAACACCCCCTCTCTTCTGCTCTCTGATTCACACAACACCCCCTCTCTCCTCCTCTCTGATTCACACAACACCCCCTCTCTCCTGCTCTCTGATTCACACAACACCCCCTCTCTCCTGCTCTCTGATTCACAACACCCCCTCTCTCCTACCAACCTTCTTACACACCACACCCCCTCTCTCCTCCTCTATGATTCACAACACCCCCTCTCTCCTCCTCTCTGACTCACACAACACCCCCTCTCTCCTCCTCTCTGACTCACACAACACCCCCTCTCTCCTCCTCTCTGATTCACACAACACCCCCTCTCTCCTGCTCTCTGATTCACACAACACCCCCTCTCTCCTCCTCTCTGATTCACAACACCCCCTCTCTCCTCCTCTCTGATTCACAACACCCCCTCTCTCCTGCTCTCTGATTCACACAACACCCCCTCTCTCCTGCTCTCTGATTCACAACACCCCCTCTCTCCTGCTCTCTGATTCACAACACCCCCTCTCGCCTGCTCTCTGATTCACACAACACCCCCTCTCTCCTGCTCTCTGATTCACACAACACCTCCTCTCTCCTGCTCTCTGATTCACAACACCCCCTCTCGCCTGCTCTCTGATTCACACAACACCCCCTCTCTCCTCCTCTCTGATTCACAACACCCCCTCTCTCCTGCTCTCTGATTCACAACACCCCCTCTCTCCTCCTCTCTGATTCACAAAACACCCCCTCTCTCCTGCTCTCTGATTCACAACACCCCCTCTCTCCTCCTCTCTGATTCACAACACCCCCTCTCTCCTGCTCTCTGATTCACACAACACCCCCTCTCTCCTGCTCTCTGATTCACAACACCCCCTCTCTCCTGCTCTCTGATTCACACAACACCCCCTCTCTCCTCCTCTATGATTCACACAACACCCCCTCTCTCCTGCTCTCTGATTCACACCACACCCCCTCTCTCCTGCTCTCTGATTCACACAACACCCCCTCTCTCCTGCTCTCTGATTCACAACACCCCCTCTCTCCTGCTCTCTGATTCACACCACACCCCCTCTCTCCTCCTCTCTGATTCACAACACCCCCTCTCTCCTGCTCTCTGATTCACACAACACCCCCTCTCTCCTGCTCTCTGATTCACACAACACCCCCTCTCTCCTGCTCTCTGATTCACAACACCCCCTCTCTCCTGCTCTCTGATTCACACAACACCCCCTCTCTCCTCCTCTATGATTCACACAACACCCCCTCTCTCCTGCTCTCTGATTCACACAACACCCCCTCTCTCATTCTCTCTGATTCACACAACACCCCCTCTCTCCTGCTCTCTGATTCACACAACACCCCCTCTCTCCTGCTCTCTGATTCACACAACACCCCCTCTCTCATTCTCTCTGATTCACACCACACCCCCTCTCTCCTGCTCTCTGATTCACAACACCCCCTCTCTCCTGCTCTCTGATTCACACAACACCCCCTCTCTCCTCCTCTCTGATTCACACAACACCCCCTCTCTCCTGCTCTCTGATTCACACAACACCCCCTCTCTCCTCCTCTCTGATTCACACAACACCCCCCCTCTCCTGCTCTCTGATTCACACAACACCCCCTCTCTCCTCCTCTCTGATTCACACAACACCCCCCCTCTCCTGCTCTCTGATTCACACAACACCCCCTCTCTCCTTCTCTCTGATTCACAACACCCCCTCTCTCCTGCTCTCTGATTCACAACACCCCCTCTCTTCTGCTCTCTGATTCACACAACACCCCCTCTCTCCTGCTCTCTGATTCACAACACCCCCTCTCTCCTGCTCTCTGATTCACACAACACCCCCCCTCTCCTGCTCTCTGATTCACACAACACCCCCTCTCTCCTGCTCTCTGATTCACAACACCCCCTCTCTTCTGCTCTCTGATTCACACAACACCCCCTCTCTCCTGCTCTCTGATTCACAACACCCCCTCTCTCCTGCTCTCTGATTCACACAACACCCCCTCTCTCCTGCTCTCTGATTCACAACACCCCCTCTCTCCTGCTCTCTGATTCACAACACCCCCTCTCTTCTGCTCTCTGATTCACACAACACCCCCTCTCTCCTGCTCTCTGATTCACAACACCCCCTCTCTCCTGCTCTCTGATTCACACAACACCCCCTCTCTCCTGCTCTCTGATTCACAACACCCCCTCTCTCCTCCTCTCTGATTCACAACACCCCCTCTCTCCTGCTCTCTGATTCACAACACCCCCTCTCTCCTCCTCTCTGATTCACAAAACACCCCCTCTCTCCTGCTCTCTGATTCACAACACCCCCTCTCTCCTCCTCTCTGATTCACGCAACACCCCCTCTCTCCTGCTCTCTGATTCACACAACACCCCCTCTCTCCTCCTCTCTGATTCACAACACCCCCTCTCTCCTGCTCTCTGATTCACACAACACCCCCTCTCTCCTGCTCTCTGATTCACACAACACCCCCTCTCTCCTGCTCTCTGATTCACAACACCCCCTCTCTCCTGCTCTCTGATTCACACAACACATCCTCTCTCCTGCTCTCTGATTCACAACACCCCCTCTCTCCTGCTCTCTGATTCACAACACCCCCTCTCTCCTGCTCTCTGATTCACACAACACCTCCTCTCTCCTGCTCTCTGATTCACAACACCCCCTCTCTCCTGCTCTCTGATTCACAACACCCCCTCTCTCCTGCTCTCTGATTCACACAACACCCCCTCTCTCCTGCTCTCTGATTCACACAACACCTCCTCTCTCCTGCTCTCTGATTCACAACAACCCCTCCTCTCCTGCTCTCTGATTCACAACACCCCCTCCTCTCCTGCTCTCTGATTCACAACACCCCCTCTCTCCTGCTCTCTGATTCACACAACACCCCCTCTCTCATTCTCTCTGATTCACACAACACCCCCTCTCTCCTGCTCTCTGATTCACACAACACCCCCTCTCTCCTGCTCTCTGATTCACACAACACCCCCTCTCTCATTCTCTCTGATTCACACCACACCCCCTCTCTCCTGCTCTCTGATTCACAACACCCCCTCTCTCCTGCTCTCTGATTCACACAACACCCCCTCTCTCCTCCTCTCTGATTCACACAACACCCCCTCTCTCCTGCTCTCTGATTCACACAACACCCCCTCTCTCCTCCTCTCTGATTCACACAACACCCCCCCTCTCCTGCTCTCTGATTCACACAACACCCCCTCTCTCCTCCTCTCTGATTCACACAACACCCCCCCTCTCCTGCTCTCTGATTCACACAACACCCCCTCTCTCCTTCTCTCTGATTCACAACACCCCCTCTCTCCTGCTCTCTGATTCACAACACCCCCTCTCTTCTGCTCTCTGATTCACACAACACCCCCTCTCTCCTGCTCTCTGATTCACAACACCCCCTCTCTCCTGCTCTCTGATTCACACAACACCCCCCCTCTCCTGCTCTCTGATTCACACAACACCCCCTCTCTCCTGCTCTCTGATTCACAACACCCCCTCTCTTCTGCTCTCTGATTCACACAACACCCCCTCTCTCCTGCTCTCTGATTCACAACACCCCCTCTCTCCTGCTCTCTGATTCACACAACACCCCCTCTCTCCTGCTCTCTGATTCACAACACCCCCTCTCTCCTGCTCTCTGATTCACAACACCCCCTCTCTTCTGCTCTCTGATTCACACAACACCCCCTCTCTCCTGCTCTCTGATTCACAACACCCCCTCTCTCCTGCTCTCTGATTCACACAACACCCCCTCTCTCCTGCTCTCTGATTCACAACACCCCCTCTCTCCTCCTCTCTGATTCACAACACCCCCTCTCTCCTGCTCTCTGATTCACAACACCCCCTCTCTCCTCCTCTCTGATTCACAAAACACCCCCTCTCTCCTGCTCTCTGATTCACAACACCCCCTCTCTCCTCCTCTCTGATTCACGCAACACCCCCTCTCTCCTGCTCTCTGATTCACACAACACCCCCTCTCTCCTCCTCTCTGATTCACAACACCCCCTCTCTCCTGCTCTCTGATTCACACAACACCCCCTCTCTCCTGCTCTCTGATTCACACAACACCCCCTCTCTCCTGCTCTCTGATTCACAACACCCCCTCTCTCCTGCTCTCTGATTCACACAACACATCCTCTCTCCTGCTCTCTGATTCACAACACCCCCTCTCTCCTGCTCTCTGATTCACAACACCCCCTCTCTCCTGCTCTCTGATTCACACAACACCTCCTCTCTCCTGCTCTCTGATTCACAACACCCCCTCTCTCCTGCTCTCTGATTCACAACACCCCCTCTCTCCTGCTCTCTGATTCACACAACACCCCCTCTCTCCTGCTCTCTGATTCACACAACACCTCCTCTCTCCTGCTCTCTGATTCACAACAACCCCTCCTCTCCTGCTCTCTGATTCACAACACCCCCTCCTCTCCTGCTCTCTGATTCACAACACCCCCTCTCTCCTGCTCTCTGATTCACACAACACCCCCTCTCTCCTCCTCTCTGATTCACACAACACCCCCTCTCTCCTCCTCTCTGATTCACACAACACCCCCTCTCTCCTCCTCTATGATTCACACAACACCCCCTCTCTCCTCCTCTCTGATTCACACAACACCCCCTCTCTCCTCCTCTATGATTCACACAACACCCCCCCTCTCCTGCTCTCTGATTCACAACACCCCCTCTCTCCTGCTCTCTGATTCACAACACCCCCTCCTCTCCTTCTCTCTGATTCACACAACACATCCTCTCTCCTGCTCTCTGATTCACAACACCCCCTCTCTCCTGCTCTCTGATTCACACAACACCTCCTCTCTCCTGCTCTCTGATTCACAACACCCCCTCTCTCCTGCTCTCGGATTCACAACACCCCCTCTCTCCTGCTCTCTGATTCACACAACACCCCCTCTCTCCTTCTCTCTGATTCACACAACACCCCCTCTCTCCTGCTCTCTGATTCACACAATACCCCCTCTCTCCTTCTCTCTGATTCACAACACCCCCTCTCTCCTGCTCTCTGATTCACACAACACCCCCTCTCTCCTCCTCTCTGATTCACAACACCCCCCCTCTCCTGCTCTCTGATTCACACAACACCTCCTCTCTCCTGCTCTCTGATTCACAACACCCCCTCTCTCCTGCTCTCTGATTCACACAACACCTCCTCTCTCCTGCTCTCTGATTCACAACAACCCCTCCTCTCCTGCTCTCTGATTCACAACACCCCCTCTCTCCTGCTCTCTGATTCACACAACACCCCCTCTCTCCTGCTCTCTGATTCACACAACACATCCTCTCTCCTGCTCTCTGATTCACAACACCCCCTCTCTCCTGCTCTCTGACTCACACAACACCCCCTCTCTCCTTCTCTCTGATTCACACAACACCCCCTCTCTGACTCACACAACACCCCCTCTCTCCTTCTCTCTGATTCACACAACACCCCCTCTCTGATTCACACCACACCCCCTCTCTCCTTCTCTCTGATTCACAACACCCCCTCTCTCCTGCTCTCTGACTCACACAACACCCCCTCTCTGATTCACACCACACCCCCTCTCTCCTTCTCTATGATTCACAACACCCCCTCTCTCCTGCTCTCTGATTCACACAACACCCCCTCTCTCCTTCTCTCTGATTCACAACACCCCCTCTCTCCTGCTCTCTGATTCACACAACACCCCCTCTCTCCTGCTCTCTGATTCACACAACACCCCCTCTCTCCTTCTCTCTGATTCACAACACCCCCTCTCTCCTTCTCTCTGATTCACAACACCCCCTCTCTCCTGCTCTCTGATTCACACAACACCCCCTCTCTCCTTCTCTCTGATTCACAACACCCCCTCTCTCCTGCTCTCTGATTCACAACACCCCCTCTCTCCTGCTCTCTGATTCACACAACACCCCCCCTCTCCTGCTCTCTGATTCACACAACACCCCCCTCTCTCCTGCTCTCTGATTCACAACACCCCCTCTCTCCTCCTCTCTGATTCACACAACACCCCCTCTCTCCTGCTCTCTGATTCACACAACACCCCCTCTCTCCTGCTCTCTGATTCACACAACACCCCCTCTCTCCTGCTCTCTGATTCACACAACACCCCCTCTCTCCTTCTCTCTGATTCACAACACCCCCTCTCTCCTGCTCTCTGATTCACACAACACCCCCTCTCTCCTCCTCTCTGATTCACAACACCCCCTCCTCTCCTGCTCTCTGATTCACACAACACCCCCTCTCTCCTGCTCTCTGATTCACACAACACCCCCTCTCTCCTGCTCTCTGATTCACACAACACCCCCTCCTCTCCTGCTCTCTGATTCACACAACACCCCCTCTCTCCTGCTCTCTGATTCACACAACACCCCCTCTCTCCTGCTCTCTGATTCACAACACCCCCTCTCTCCTCCTCTCTGATTCACACAACACCCCCTCTCTCCTGCTCTCTGATTCACAACACCCCCTCTCGCCTGCTCTCTGATTCACACAACACCCCCTCCTCTCCTTCTCTCTGATTCACAACACCCCCTCTCTTCTGCTCTCTGATTCACACAACACCCCCCCTCTCCTGCTCTCTGATTCACACAACACCCCCTCTCTCCTTCTCTCTGATTCACACAACACCCCCTCTCTCCTGCTCTCTGATTCACACAACACCCCCTCTCTCCTTCTCTCTGATTCACAACACCCCCTCTCCCCTGCTCTCTGATTCACACAACACCCCCTCCTCTCCTTCTCTCTGATTCACAACACCCCCTCTCTCCTGCTCTCTGATTCACACAACACCCCCTCTCTCCTGCTCTCTGATTCACAACACCCCCTCTCTCCTGCTCTCTGATTCACACAACACCCCCTCTCTCCTTCTCTCTGATTCACACAACACCCCCTCTCTCCTGCTCTCTGATTCACAACACCCCCTCCTCTCCTTCTCTCTGATTCACAACACCCCCTCTCTCCTACTCTCTGATTCACACAACACCCCCTCTCTCCTACTCTCTGATTCACACAACACCCCCTCCTCTCCTTCTCTCTGATTCACACAACACCCCCTCTCTCCTTCTCTCTGATTCACAACACCCCCTCTCTCCTGCTCTCTGATTCACACAACACCCCCTCTCTCCTGCTCTCTGATTCACACAACAACCCCTCTCTCCTTCTCTCTGATTCACACCACACCCCTCTCTCCTTCTCTCTGATTCACAACACCCCCTCTCTCCTGCTCTCTGATTCACACAACACCCCCTCCTCTCCTTCTCTCTGATTCACAACACCCCCTCTCTCCTACTCTCTGATTCACAACACCCCCTCTCTCCTGCTCTCTGATTCACACAACACCCCCTCTCTCCTTCTCTCTGATTCACAACACCCCCTCTCTCCTACTCTCTGATTCACACAACACCCCCTCTCTCATTCTCTCTGATTCACAACACCCCCTCCTCTCCTTCTCTCTGATTCACACAACACCCCCTCTCTGATTCACACAACACCCCCTCTCTCCTTCTCTCTGATTCACAACACCCCCTCTCTCCTACTCTCTGATTCACACAACACCCCCTCTCTCATTCTCTCTGATTCACAACACCCCCTCCTCTCCTTCTCTCTGATTCACACAACACCCCCTCTCTCCTACTCTCTGATTCACACAACACCCCCTCTCTGATTCACACAACACCCCCTCTCTCCTTCTCTCTGATTCACAACACCCCCTCTCTCCTACTCTCTGATTCACACAACACCCCCTCTCTCATTCTCTCTGATTCACAACACCCCCTCCTCTCCTTCTCTCTGATTCACACAACACCCCCTCTCTCCTGCTCTCTGATTCACACAACACCCCCTCTCTCATTCTCTCTGATTCACAACACCCCCTCCTCTCCTTCTCTCTGATTCACACAACACCCCCTCTCTCATTCTCTCTGATTCACACAACACCCCCTCTCTGATTCACACAACACCCCCTCTCTCCTGCTCTCTGATTCACACAACACCCCCTCTCTCCTTCTCTCTGATTCACACAACACCCCCTCTCTCCTTCTCTCTGATTCACAACACCCCCTCTCTCCTACTCTCTGATTCACACAACACCCCCTCTCTGATTCACACAACACCCCCTCTCTGATTCACAACACCCCCTCTCTCCTTCTCTCTGATTCACAACACCCCCTCTCTCCTACTCTCTGATTCACACAACACCCCCTCTCTCATTCTCTCTGATTCACAACACCCCCTCCTCTCCTTCTCTCTGATTCACACAACACCCCCTCTCTCCTGCTCTCTGATTCACACAACACCCCCTCCTCTCCTTCTCTCTGATTCACAACACCCCCTCTCTCCTTCTCTCTGATTCACACAACACCCCCCCTCTCCTGCTCTCTGATTCACACAACACCCCCTCTCTCCTACTCTCTGATTCACACAACACCCCCTCCTCTCCTTCTCTCTGATTCACACAACACCCCCTCTCTCCTGCTCTCTGATTCACAACACCCCCTCCTCTCCTTCTCTCTGATTCACAACACCCCCTCTCTCCTCCTCTCTGATTCACAACACCCCCTCTCTCCTGCTCTCTGATTCACACAACACCCCCTCTCTCCTTCTCTCTGATTCACAACACCCCCTCTCTCCTGCTCTCTGATTCACACTGCCCCCTCCTCTCCTGCTCTTTTCTCGAGTGAGGAGGCTAGTCTAGCGAGAGGGCTGAACATGGAAACCCCTCACATGCAAAGGCCTTCACGACCAGCCCTTGCACTACTGAAGGACCAACAGAGCGTGTGTTGTATCACACTGGGACTCAGTACAAGACCAGACACTAGACAGACACAGGAGAGCGTGTGTGTGTGTGTGTGTGTGTGTGTGCATGCCGTGTGTGTATGTCTGTATGTGTGTCTATCAAACAGGCAGTCATCACTTGGGATGAACGGCGCATACGGTTGCTCTACCAATGTGTTTGCACTTTAGCGGAATGCCCCTAGAGAGAGAATGAGATTGAAGAAAGAAAAGTTGAATGAAACAGAGACTCTTTCTCTCTATCCATCTATCTGAGTGGTAACCTGATGAACCCCCCCTCTTCCACTGAGTAATCCTGGGGTGTGAATGTAAAAACTCACTGGTCCATGTCTTCTCTGACTCTAGGTGTCTTGGTGTCTCTCACTCATTCATGTGTATGTGTGTGTGAGTGTGCATTCATGTGTGTGTGTGTGTGTGCATTCATGTGTGTGTGTTTCTGCATTCATGTGTGTGCATGACTATACGTGTGTGTGTGTGTACTGCATGACTATGTCTGCGTGTGTATTTGTGTGTGTGTGTGTGTGTGTGTGTGTGTGTGTGTGTGTGTGTGTGTGTGTGTGTGTGTGTGTGTGTGTGTGCATGAGTGTCTATATGTGTATTGAGCAGGGTCTGTGTATTGAGCAGGGTTAACTGAGTTCTGACCCCTGACCCCTGACAGGCAAGACAGTAGAGTATTTCCTAGCAGCTGCAGTGACGTTGTAAAATAATTAGCTTCTAACTTCAGCTGGTGTGGATCCAGATACAGCGTACGTGTGTACTAAATCACAGCTGTTACTGTGCATCACTCTGCTATTCATACAGTATGTAAATATATCACAAATCTGGAGTCAAACCAGGACTTATACAGATAAAGACAAAGAAGGAAAGGGGTGCGGATAGAGAGAGAGAGAGAGAGATTTTAAAATGTTATTTGTCACATGAGCCGAATACAACAGGTGTAGACTTTACCGTAACACAAGATAATAACAATAATGAGGCTAAATACAGGTAATTTGTAAAGTGACTACACTTCCTTGGGCACAGGGACTATGGTGGTCTGATTGAAACATGTAAGTATTACAGACTCGGTCAGGGAGAGGTTGAAAATGTCAGTGAAGACACTTGCCAGTTGGTCTGCGCACGCTTTGAGTACACTTCCTGGTAATCCGTCTGGCCCCGCGGCCTTGTGAATGTTGTCCTGTTTAAAGGTCTTGCTCACATCGGCTACGGAGAGCGTGATCACACAGTCATCCGGAACAGCTGGTGCTCTCATGCATGCTTCAGTGTTGCTTGCCTCGAAGCGAGCATAAAAGGCATTTAGCTCGTCTGGTAGGTTCGAGTCACTGGGCAGCTCGCGGCTGGGTTTCCCTTTGTAGTCCGTAATATTTTTCAAGCCCTGCCACATCCGACGAGCGTCAGAGCCAGTGTAGTAGGATTCAATCTTAGTCCTGTACTGATGCTTTGCCTGTTTGATTGTTCGTCTGAGGGCATAGCGGGATTTCTTACAAGCGTCCGGATGTTGCTTGTAATCCATGGCTTCTGGTTGGGAAATCTACGTACGGTCACTGTGGGGGCAACGTCGTCGATGCACTTACTGATGAAGCCGGTGACTGAGGTGGTATACTCCTCAATGCCATTGGATGAACCCCAGAACATATTCCAGTCTGTGCTAGCAAAACAGTCCTGTAGCGTAGCATCCACATCATCTGACCATTTCCGTATTGAGCGAGTCACTGGTACCTCCTGCTTTAGAAAGCCATAATATGACATTTGACATGTCTCTATTCCTTCAAAACTTTTTTAAGTGTAATGTTTACAGGTAATTTCTGATTGTTTTTGTTTATTATCTATTTCACGTGTTTTGGCAATGTAAACATATGTTTCCCATGCCAATAAAGCCCCTTGAACTGAATTGAATTGAGAAAGGCAGGGGTGAGAGATGGGGATAGAAAGAGAGAGAGAGGGAAAGAGCGAGAGAAGGGGAGAGAAAGCAAGAGAGAGAGAAAGAGAGAGAGAAGAAGAGAGAGATTTGGGAGAGAAAGAGAGAGAGAGTGCAGATAGTGGGGGAGAAGAAGAGAAAGAAAAAGATTGAGGGGAGAGAGAGAAAGAGAAAGAAAGGTAAGGAGAAGGATACAGGTTACTGGATAAAGGCCACTGGATAAAGGCCTTCCCATTTCTGGGGTTCTAACTATCCTGAATTGATGCTTAACACCACAAACAGCTAAAGTTAGATTACTTTAAGTGGCAGGTTAAAGCGTTGGGCCAGTAACTGAAAGGTTGCTGGTTTAAATACCCGAGCAGACAAGGTGAATAATCTGTGACCTTGAGCCATACTACTATGGCTGTCACTGTAAAACAAGACATTTCATTGCAACTATCTGGTGTATGTGACAATTAAATATATTGTGATTTACTTTTACTGGAGAAACAGCAGGCGAAAAAAGGCTTTTGTTTACCTAGTACAAAATCACCAGTCTTGTTTTTGGTTCAATACGTTTGACCTGTTTATATGATAACGGGAGCAAACAGCCGAGGTTGTTTGGTGACAGCTAAGAGGTTGTTAGATGTAGTATTTGAGTGGTTGGCGTGGGAACTTTTCTCCAAGGGTCTGAGCCCTGAAGGTTGTGGTGACGTACTGACTGGATGGGAGCGTACATGACATGTCCTAATGTTTGGCCATGCGTGTGTGTATGTGTGGTTGTGTGTATGTGTGTGTGTGTGTGTTCAATTCTAGGAAAGCCAAGGGTGACACAGAGAATGCAGACAGGAAGGTGACAGGGAGGAGAGTACTGTGTTTGAGGATAATCACATACCTCCATAGGCCTGCATACTATAGCATACACAACAACTAGCATGTTGAGAGAGAGAAAGAGAGAGAGAGAGAGAAAGAGAAAGAGAAAGAGAGAGAGAGAGAGAGAGAGAGAGAGAAAGAGAGAGAGAAAGAGAGAGAGAGAGAGAGAGAGAGAGAGAGAGAATGTGTATGAATGTGAGTATGTGTATGAGTGTGTGTATGAGTGTGTGTATATGTATGTGTATGTGTATGAGTGTGTGTATGAGTGTGAGAAATGTGTTTGAGTAGCTATTAGCCCAAGAACTCATTCGGCTGCGAGAAAATAAATGTAAACCCATCGAACCATCGGACGTCATATTCACGACCTACTTCCATTAACGTTGAGTAGGGCTGGGCGATATGCCCTAAAAATACTATTTTGATTTTTTTTTACATTTATGGATGATTCACAGTATATATATATCTACATTTTTGGGACCAAACCTCAAATGCAAATGGAGAGTTGAAACTGCTTGTTGTCAGGGGAGGAAGAAATGATCTTTTGTCTTTATTGTTGTGAGTGGCAGGAGGAGGGGCTTGGTGTCTGTGTACCAATGGGAAGGTGCATAGTGCACACAGCACAGCACAGAAAGAGGAGGGGCTTGGTGTCTATGTACCAATGGGAAGGTGCACAGTGCACACAGCACAGAAAGAGGAGGGGCTTGGTGTCTGTGTACCAATGGGAAGGTGCACAGTGCACATAGCATAGAAAGAGGAGGGGCTTGGTGTCTGTTTACCAATGGGAAGGTGCACAGTGCACACAGCACAGAAAGAGGAGGGGCTTGGTGTCTGTGTACCAATGGGAAGGTGCACAGTGCACACAGCACAGAAAGAGGAGGGGCTTGGTGTCTGTGTACCAATGGGAAGGTGCACAGTGCACACAGCACAGAAAGAGGAGGGGCTTGGTGTATGTGTACCAATGGGAAGGTGCACAATGCACACAGCACAGAAAGAGGAGGGGCTTGGTGTATGTGTACCAATGGGAAGGTGCACAATGCACACAGCACAGAAAGAGGAGGGGCTTGGTGTATGTGTACCAATGGGAAGGTGCACAATGCACACAGCACAGAAAGAGGAGGGGCTTGGTGTCTGTGTACCAATGGGAAGGTGCACAGTGCACACAGCACAGAAAGAGGAGGGGCTTGGTGTCTGTGTACCAATGGGAAGGTGCACAGTGCACACAGCACAGAAAGAGGAGGGGCTTGGTGTCTGTGTACCAATGGGAAGGTGCACAGTGCACACAGCACAGAAATAGGAGGGGCTTGGTGTCTGTGTACCAATGGGAAGGTGCACAATGCACACAGCACAGAAAGAGGAGGGGCTTGGTGTCTGTGTACCAATGGGAAGGTGCACAATGCACACAGCACAGAAAGAGGAGGGGCTTGGTGTCTGTGTACCAATGGGAAGGTGTACAATGCCCACAGCACAGAAAGAGGAGGGGCTTGGTGTCTGTGTACCAATGGGAAGGTGCACAGTGCACACAGCACAGAAAGAGTAAACACTCATAAAATAAAAAAATACATGCATTTGGAACACCGTGCTAAAACATACATTGTAATTAATCAAATGAATGAGTATCTCTCTCTATCACTGTGATCCCATCATCGCCACCACTCCCGGTGATACAGTGATCACCAATTATTGACCTTGTCTTATGCACCATACTCTAATTTCATCATTCGCTAAAGGCCTACCGAATTACCACATCTCCTGGGACAGAGGGCCGTTACTACGCTCACTGTGCACTGTCGCCAAGGAAATGATGCCAGTTGCTAGGGACAGGCGTGGTGTGATATGGACAGGGTGGACCGAGGGACAAATAGTGACAGATGGGGAATGGGGACCAATCAGAACCTCTGGCCCTTTCTGCATCATCTGATGACATCACGCCATCATCACTCCAGGAAGTGGACCCTGTTTCTAGAACAGTTTAATTAGCCAATTACATCTGCCGATTGGCTTTCTATTCCCTTTCTATTGTCCCTGATGATGAATGAATGAGCTTAAGGGCTTTGGCACCTGGGGGTCACCTGGGGGTCACCTGGGGGTCAGCGGGGCCAGCAGTACAGTAGACTGGCTAGCTGTACAGGACTTAACAGGCCTAAGGAACAGGTCAATCCTGTTTGACTAATGTTGTTGGTAATCAGCTGAACAATAGGTGATGACAATAGAACTCTGTTAAGAGTCAGCAAGCTAAGGGCTGATGTTAAGAGCCGTTTAAGTTCATGTGTTTCAAAGGGAGAGGATCAACTAATATGATGAAACACTAGAAATAATGTTTTACAGTAGCAAGATCCACACCAGACAAGAACTTAAACCAGTCAGATCCCTGCACAACTTCTATGAGCATGTCATGGCCCCACAGACATGTCCATGTGCAAACATACCAAACATGAATTTTAAACATACTGAGTTTGAAATATAATGAGTATTAAACATATTGAGTACTAAACATATTGAGTACTAAACATATTGAGTATTAAATATACCGAGTATTACACACATTGAGTATTAAACATACTGGGTATTAAACATATAGATTTTTAAACATGTTGAGTATTAAACATATTGAGTAATAAACATATTGAGTGCTATTTCTGTTGTGTGTTTTAAATGTGGCCAAAACATTAGTCAGGCCTTTCCTGGGAAAACTGGTGCCACAAAGGGAGGGAGGGATGGAGGGAGGGAGATAGAGCGACAGAGAGAGTTAGCGGACAGTGGGATAGGGACAGGATAGCCTGTGGTTTTCTCTCTCTCTGCCGTTCTTTCCAGAGCGAGCCTCACCCTGGAGAGACCTCTGAAATGCAAACACTGTGGTTTTCCACAGGGGGAAAATTCCCCGGATTTGTGAATTTGTCAGCAGACAGAGGGTATGAGGAGCCACGCCGAGGACATGTGTATGAATGTGTGGCTGTGTGTGTGTGCAGTGTGTGCAGTGTATTTGTGTGTGTGTTTCTGGGAATCTGTTGAGGCCTGAGGGTTTTCAGCTAGTCTTAAGTGCCCCCCCCCCCCCCCCCCCCCCACTCTCTCTCTCTCTGTCTGTTCTCTCTCTTTCTTTCTCTCTCTTTCTCTCTCTCTCTGTCTCTCTCTCTCTCTCTCTTTCTCTCTCTCTCTCTGTTTCTCTCTTTCTCTCTCCTCTCTCTCCTCTCTCTCCCTCTCTTTCTCTCTCCTCTCTCTCCCTCTCTTTCTTCAATCAGCTGATGAGTTCACCTCAGTAGCCTCTGCACTGATGCTCTTTTCCCAAACACTCTTTGAAGCCAGAAAAACAGAGAAGCACAGAAACAGAGTCTTAATAAACACACTGCTGCTGCGTTTTCTTGATAATATCCCCTTTAGTCTTTCCTCTCTGTTCTGGCTCTGCATCCTTAGTTCAAAATACATGAGATTGAGTGTGTGAGTGTTTGTGTGTGTGTGTGTGTGTGTGTGTTTGTGTGTGTCTGTGCTGTCAGAGAGGAGTGTATGATATGCGTGCAGAGGGCAAGGTGCATTTTAGACCCACATTCCTCCCTGAGAGCCCACACACACACACAGCCTCCAGTGGGCTCTCTGCCAGGCTCTGCCTACAGACGGAGGGGTGCGAGGGGTTGGAGCCTGGTCTAGTGGTTCTTTCCTCCCTGGATGAGTAAGATAGCTCTCAGCCTGCAGCAGCCTTCAGTCTGGAGACACACCAACAGTATAGACCTGATTTCCTTGAGTTCCAATTATCCCTCTATAGCCCAGCTATACAAACGACCGCTCTCGCTGCAGCCTCATCACAATAAAGTCAACCTATATTCCTGCAGCCTCCATAACACAAATACCCCCCTCTTCCTGCATGGCCCCTATGGCAGAATGCTGTAGGCTACAGCCCTCTTTACCTGCACCAACTCAATAGACATTATACTCTAATGCTATTATCCCCTATCTGTGTTTGTTAAGTCAGATGGAGATAACCCCCCCTATTTCACCTGGGCTGCCTGTCCTAGTTGTGTGTGTGTGTGTGTGTGTGTGTGTGTGTGTGTGTGTGTGTGTGTGTGTGTGTGTGTGTGTGTGTGTGTGTGTGTGTGTGTGTGTGTGTGTGTGTAGTACAGTCGGGTGGGGTGGCCGACTGTCTTTAAAGCAGGCTCCGGTGGGTGTGAGGGCCCCAGCTCGTTTATTGATTGGTCTGTGATGTGGACAGACAGACAGAGGCGCCGCGGCCCCCCTCTACCCCCTGCCCCAAGGCAGTCGTCACACTGGAGGGGCTAGGGTGGAGGAGCCCAGGTGGGCCTCTTTGAAACCAGGGCCTGTCCTGTCGCTGTAGCCCACCTCAGGGCTAATCTGGCAGGGGTAGACCAATTACAGGGACCCCCAGTGGTCAGAGTAATTGGGGGAAGAGAAAGAAGAGGGCAGAGAGAGGGATGGTGGGGTGTGATAGAGAGGCTGTTGGAGGGAGTCTCCTCTCTCTCTCTCTCTTTCTTTCTCTCTTTCTCTCTTTCTCTCTCTCTCTTTCTCTCTCTCTCTCTTTCTCTCTCTCTCTCTCCCTGTTTCTCGTCTTACAGTCTCTATAGGCCACATATTAAACCTGCATCTACATCCACACAACCCAAGTCTGCAAGGTCAAGAGTTTCCCATTAAGAAGTATGGGAGAGTAAATATAGGGTGTTTGTCATTATGTACTGTGGTCGGAGAACGCGATACTGACTGAGTAATTATTCCCCAGGTTATTCTTGTTCTATTTACTCCTCGTCGTATTATTACTTCTCTGTTTTTCCTCTCTGCATTGTTTGCGAAGGGCCCGTAATTAATTCCACTGTTGTTCACGAAGTATGTGACAAATACAATTTGATTTGATTTGAGTCCAAATCAAAGTATGCAAAACAGAGCATGGAGGACAGTTCTCAGATGAGTACTCCGTTTGTACATACAGTGGCAAGTCACAACAATAGACAAACATAGTGTGCTTAAACTAATAACACACAAATTATTGTATTTTCTTGTCTATATTGAATACATAATTTCAACATACAACATTTTCCCCGTAGGTGGGAAAAAGTATGTGAACCCCTAGGCTAATGACTTCTCCAAAAGCTAATTGGAGTTAGGAGTCAGCTAACCTGGAGTCCAATCAATGAGACGAGATTGGAGATGTTCGTTAGAGCTGCCCTGCCCTATAAAAAACACTCACAAAATTTGAGATTGCTATTCACAAGAAGCATTGCCTGATGTGAACCATGCCTCGAATGAAAGAGATCTCAGAAGACTTAAGATTAAGAATTGTTAAGGCTTACAAAAGTATCTCTAAAAGCCTTGATGTTCATCAGTCCAAAGTAAAACAAATTGTCCATAAATGGAGAAAGTTTAGCACTGTTGCTACTCTCCCTAGGAGTGGCCGTCCTGCAAAGATGACTGCAAGAGCACAGTGCAGAATGCTCAATGAGGTTAAGAAGAATCCTAGTGTGTTAGCTAAAGACTTACAGAAATCTATGGAAAATGCTAACATCTCTGTTGATGAGTCTACGATACGTAAAACACTAAACCAGAATGGTGTTCATGGCAGGACATCATGGAAGAAACCACTGCTGTCCAAAAAACCCATTGCTGCACGTCTGAAGTTTGCAAAAGTGCACCTGAATGTTCCACTACGCTTCTGGCAAAATATTCTGTGGGCAGATGAAACTACAGTTGAGTTGTTTGGAAGGAACACACAACACTATGTGTGGAGAAAAAATGGCAGAGCACACCAACATCAAAACCTCATCCCAACTGTAAAGTATGGTGGAGGGAGCATCATGGTTTGGGGCTGCTTTACTGCCTCAGGGACTGGACAGCTTGCTATCATCGACGGAAAAATGAATTCCCAAGTTAATCAAGACATTTTTCAAGAGAATGCTATCTGTCCACCAATTGAAGCTCAACAGAAGTTGGGTGATGCAACAGGACAACGACCCAAAACACAGAAGTAAATCAACAACAGAATGGCTTCAACAGAAGAAAATGTGCCTTCTGGAGTTGCCAAGCAGAGTCCTGACCTCAGCCCGATTGAGATATTGTGGCATGACCTCAAGAGAGCAGTTCACACCAGACATCCCAATAATATTTCTGAACTGAAACAGTTTTGTAAAGAGGAATGATCCAAAATTCCTCCTGACCGTTGTGCAGGTCTGATCCGCAACTACAGAAAATGTTTGGTTGAGGTTATTGCTGGCAAAGAAGTGTCAACCAGTTATTAAATCCAAGGGTTCACATACTTTTCCCACCCTGCACTGTGAATGTTTACACCGTGTGTTCAATAAAGACATGAAAACGTATAATTGTTTGTGTATTATTAGTTTAAGCAGACCGTGTTTGTCTATTGTTGTGACCTAGATGAAGATCAGATCAAATTTTATGACCAATTTATACAGAAATCCAGGTATTTCCAAAGGGTTCACATACTTTCTCTTGCCATTGTACACTACATGACCAAAAGTATGTGGACACTCGTCGATCTGCTCGTCGAACATCTCATTACAAAATCAAGGGCATTAATATAGAGTTGGTTCCCCCCCTTTGCTGCTATAACAGCCTCCACTCTTCTGGGAACATGTTGGAAGATGTTGGAACATTTCTGCGAGGACTTGCTCAAGATCATTAGTGAGATCGGGCACTGATGTTGGGCGAATAGGCCTGGCGTCGGCGTTCCAATTCATCCCAAAGGTGTTTGATGTAGTTAAGGTCAGGGCTTTGTCAAGGCCAGTCAAGTTCTTCCGACAAATAATTTCTGTATGCACCTCGCTTTGTGCATGGGGGCATTGTCATGCTGAAACAGGAAAGGGCCTTCCCCAAATTGTTGCCACAAAGTTGGAAGCACAGAATCGTCTATAATGTCATTGTATGCTGTAGTGTTAAGATTTCCCTTCACTGGAACTAAGGGGCCCGAACCATGAAAAACAGATCCAGACCATTATTCCTCCTCCACAAAACGTGACACTCCACAGTTGGCACTATGCATTGGAGCAGGTAGTGTTCTTCTGGCATCCGCCAAACTTCAGATTCGACTGCCAGATGGTGAAGCGTGAATCATCAATCCAGAGAACGCGTTTCCACTGTTGCAGAGTCCAATGGCGGCGAGCTTTGCACCACTCCAGCCGACGCTTGGCATTGTGCATGGTGATCTTATGCTTGTGTGCGGCTGCTCGGCCATGGAAACCCATCTCCCGAGGAACAGTTCTTGTGCTGATGTTGCTTCCAGAGGCAGTTCAGAACTCGGTATTGAGTGTTGCAACTGAGGACAGACAATTTTTACGCGCACTCGGCTGTCCCGTTCTGAGCTTGTGTGGCCTATCACTTCGCGGAAGAGTTGCTCCTAGACATTTACACTTCACAATAACAGCACTAACAGTTGACCGGGGCAGCTCTACCAAGGAAGAAATTTGACGAACCGACTTGTTGGAAAGTTGGCTTCCTATGACGGTGCCACGTTGAAAGTCATTGAGCTCTTCAGTAAGGCCATTCTACTATGTTTATCTATGGAGATTGCATGGTCGTGTTCTCGAATTTATACACCTGTCAGCAGCAGGTGTGGCTGAAATAGCCAAATCCACTAATTTGAAGGGGAATCCAAATACATTTGTCTATATATAGTTTATTTCGGAGTGTGCATCAATGTGGCGGCAGCGTAGCCTAGTGGTTAGAGCGTTGGACTAGTAATCGCAATCCCCGAGCTGACAAGGTACAAAATCTGTCGTTCTGCCCCTGAACAAGGCAGTTAACCCCTTGTTCCTAGGCCGTAATTGAAAATAAGAATTTGTTCTTAACCGACTTGCCTAGTTAAATAAAGGTACAATTTACAATTAATTTTTTTTTAATGTAAGCTTCAACTGAAATATTCCCAGGATTGTTGACGTAATATGACACAACCATGTAAAAAACAAGACACAATTTCTTAAAAACAATGGCGGCTGACTTCAGTGTGAAAAGTTGCCCACTCACATCTCATATGTTACCTGACTACAATGTTTATCTTGATACATTAATAAATAAATACTGTGTTAATTTTAACATGTGAAACTGCCTAAAATATTCACTGTGGTGTAGAATTGGTAGCTAGCTAGCTACCCACAAAGAATTGGTAGCTAACGTTGGCATAGCAACATTAGTTTTAGGTTGTGTTTTACATGTAAAACTAACTGGCTAGCTAGTTTAATACAATTCACATATAGCTAGCTTTTAATCCCGAAGTTAAACGTTTGCGTCTAATTTATGTAGTTATCTTGTTTCTTCTTTATAGGTCAAAGGTGATGCAGTAGCACAGAGTGTGAGTGTAAAATGTTAAGTGATCTCCACACTGTCATCCTCACAAGAACTTACTTAAGAGATTGTCATTGGAGATCTAACTCGGAGCATTAGAGTGTGAAGCATGGTAATATGCAAATGTAGAAACACACACAGATATGTACGTTTTACTCATGTATCCACTTGAGACTTGGGACCTAATTTACTCAGTATTTATGTACCTTTTTTATGTGACACAAAACATAGTGGACTCACACTCCAGACATGGTGAGACTTGTGACATGCTTCATTTCTAAATAAAGCATTTGAAATGTACTGAACAGCCACTGTTACGGGCCGGTGCTCTGGGTCTAAAAGCCCAATCTGATTGCTTAAGGAGATTTCCAGCTATGTGTGACCAACGATGGATGAAATGCGAAGAGAACATTGTGTGACTTTGGCAAAGAGAGCATACTAAAGAAATAGCTAATGATGTGAGCACTGTGGCTGTGCAGTGCTGCGGTGGAGTTTGCCCAGAGTTGTTCCTGTGTGTTAAAAGTGGAGCAGAGGGATGGCGTGAGAGAGGTCCAGGGAACTGTGACTGGCAGAGACTAAGGCTAAAGCTAGCCTGAAGGCATCACGTGCTAGGCTAACTAACCCGGCAACTCCGCTCTGCGTACTACTAAATTCAATTTGATTCAATGGGGCTTCATTGGCATGGGAAACGTGCTTGCGTTGCCAAAGCAAGTGAAAAAAACAATAAACAAAAGTGAGAAGACACAAAACAACATAAACAAAAAAGTATTAGAAATTAACACTAAACATTGCACTCACAAAAGTTTCAAAATGATAAAGACATTTCAAGTGTTATATTATCAGCTATGTGTTTTTGCAATGTGCAAATAGTTGTAGGGGAAGATAAATAAACAGATAAATATTGGTGGTATTTACACCGTTGTTTGTGCTCTACTAGTTGCCCAACGGGCCATGCTGCTATGATGGCACACTGCGGTATTTCGCCTAACAGACATGGGAGTTTATCATTGTTTGAGGGGTTTTCAAATTCTTTGTGGATCTGTGTGATCTGTGAGAAATATGTATCTCTAATATGGTCGTACATTTGGCAGGAGGTCAGGAAGTGTATCTCAGTTTCCACCTCATTTTGTGGGCAGTGTGCACATAGTGTGCACACATCTGCCTATGACGGCCTCTCTCAATAGCAAGTCTGTACATAGTCAAGGATATTTTAAATGTGGGGTCAGCCACAATGGTCAGGTATTCTGTCACTGTGTACTCTCTGTTTGTGGCCAGGTAGCGTTCCAAATTGCTCCGTTTTTTGGGCTGATTGTGTCCAGTGTGTCAAATAGTTATCTTTTTGCTTTCTCATAATTTGGTTTGGTCTAATTCTGTTGCTGTCCTAGAGCTCTGTGTGGTAAACAGAGCCCCAGAACCAGCCGGCTGAGGGGACTTCTCTAGGTTAATCTCTCAGTAGCTGAGAGCTTTGTGGAGGAACGTGTGGGCATCGCTTACTTTTAGATGGTTCTGGATTTTGATAACTAGCAGGTAGAGTCCTATATGGAGACTATTTAGTGCCAAAAATAAGGGGTTACATATATAAAAATATATATTTATGTTTCCTGATCTTTCTTATATTGCTCAGATATAGGACAGACACTTCGGAACACTTCAGAACTGCAAAGCTGCTGGGTTTTTCACGCTCAACAGTTTCCCGTGTGTATCAAGAATGGTCCACCACCCAAAGGACATCCAGACAACTTGATACAACTGTGGGAAGCATTGGAGTCTACATGGGAGGGCATCCCTGTGGAACGCTTTCAACAACTTGTATAGTCCACGCCCAGAGGAAATTAAAATATTCTGAGGGAAAAAGGGGGGGGGGGGGGCAACTTAATATTAGGAAGGTGCCCTTAATGTTTTGAACATTCAGTGTATGTTAAAGAGGGTGGGGCTCAAGCTGCTTCCCTGTCTCACCATGAGTTAAGAAATCTGTGTGTTTGCTATTTATTTTACCTGCACACTTGTTTGTGTACATGGATTTTATAGTGTCATATGTTTTTCCCCCCCCATCACCGCTTTCCTCAATTTCTATATTAAACCCTCATGTCAAATTGAGTCAAGCTTTTTTTAAATCAACAAAACATAAGACTTTGCTTTTGTTTGTTTGTCAATAAGGGTGGGCAGGGTGTATACGTGATCTGTCGTACGGTATTTTGTGTAAGAAGCCAATTTGACATTTGCTCAGGACATTGTTTTCCCTGAGGAGTCTACTGGATTTTTACGTGATTGCAAATTCCACAGTAATTATTGGGTCAAATTTGTCTCCACTTTTGTGGACTGGGCAGATCAGACCTTGATTCCAACTATTGGGGAAGATGCCAGAGTTGAGAATAATGTTGAAGAGTTTAGGAATAGCCCATTTGAATTTGGTCTGTATATTGTGGTCTGTATATTGTGGTCTGTATATTGTGGTCTGTATATTGTGGTCTGTGTATTGTATCATTTCATGTAGGATACCATCAACACCACAGGCCTTTTTGGGTTGGAGGGTTTGTATTTTGTCCTGTAGCTCCTCCAATGTAACTCAAGACCACTCTCTATCTATCCCTCTCTACTTTACATCTCAGTAAGTTAACAATGGCTAAAGTGAAGGAATGACATGTCACTATGTATACGAGGCTATAGGACCACTGACTACATTTGTCCTCAGTGTCTGAGGTCTCAGCCTTGGACAGTTTAAGGTTAGAGATTAGACTGGTGTTTAGAGTTTGGTTGTAAAACACAGTGATACTGGAGGCTTCGCCTCGGTGGCACCACGGCATGCCATGCCCCGAACTTGTGGTGTTCCACTGCTCATTAACCACACCACGTTACCAGCGGAACATGCGCCTGCCCTGTCCTGCCACAATGTCTGTCTGCCATAGGACCACTATGAGCTCAGAGCACCCTATTCCCTAGTGCACTACTGACCTGAACCCGGGTCAAAAGTAGTGCACTGTAAAGGGAATAGGATGCCATTTGGGACACAGACCTAGAGCAGTGTCCTGTAAGTGTCTGTCTGGCAGAGGTCTTTGCTAGGACACTGCCACAAACCTATTGACTCACAACTGCACCACTGTTATATTGCTACTACTGTTAAATCTATCAGGTATTTATCTTTGGAACAAAGACTGAGGCTTGTAAAGTGTAAAGTGCAACATAATGAAAATAACTCACTGATTTGATTATCATAGATGTGTGCCATTTATAAAAGTTGAACTGCTCCTAATTGACACTGGAGGAAAGAGGCACAGCCTCTCTAATCGAAAAGGCCCCACTTGCCCCAGTGCACAAAGCACGCAGATGCGCGTGCACACACACACACACACACACACACACACACACACACACACACACACACACACACACACACACACACACACACACACACACACACACACACACACACACACACACACACACACACACACTATGAGGTGGCCAGAGGGGTTTGGTAAGGTCATGTTAATTAACCCCAGATCAACTCTCTGTATTATCATTCAGTAATTGCTGAGTTCTAATCTCTATCTGGTATAATTTAGAATCTCTTAATGGGGAAAGTCATTGCTCTCAAGTCCTCATTAACAAATATTAGTCCATTCCATTGTTTGTGTCTTTCTCTAGTGGTAGAAGATGGTGTCTAGTGTATAGAGAGATAATCAACATGGGGAAAAGCAGTCTCAGCAAGACATCGATAGAAAGAGTGAAAGAGATAAAGGGAAGCGTGAAATAGAGGAAGATGAGAGGGGAGGGGTAGGAGGAATGATTACCGATTTTGTGTGTTCCCCTCCAGGTGTGTGTGTGTGTGTGTGTGTGTTTGTGTTCAGATGGCCTTCTCCCCTCCCGATCCACCTGCTACTGGCCATAAACAGTGTTGGCCTGTAAATCCTGAGCGAGTAGAAAACATTGATACATTTTTATGGCTCAGTTATCAGCAGGGGGCAGAGATTATCCTTGACTCCTGCTGTAATCTCTCTCATTCATCCAACGCTGGCCGCCCGCCATCCACCACTCCCTGCCGCCATCTCAGCCCAGATTGATTAGGAAATGAACGGGCTCAATAAAAAGAACAGGTAAAAAGTTTGATCAGGGCTCAGGAGAGGGGTTAGGCTGACCTTGGACGGGATGGGGGCTGTTTGTTAAACAGGGGAGGAGGTAGAAGGCAGCTCCAATCATAATATCAGACATGGAAGAACGAAGCATCGTAACGTCAGGTGGCGTATTACTTATTAAACCAAAAGGCAGTTTCCGTCGCATACTTAGATATTACAAATACAATATATTTATGCTAAAACATGTTACAGAATAATAAAGCCTGAAGACTTAACAAACAACCCTGAATAATTGTTTACAACAATAAGACACTGTATTACCGCTCTAGTCCTTCAACTTCAATGTGTGATCTCAAACTGTGCTGCTACTGTGTCTTCAGAAAGTATTCACACCCTTTGACCTTTTAAAATTTTTGTTGTGTTACAGATTGAATTTAGATTTTGTTTTACTGGCCTCCACACAATACCCCATAATGTCAAAGTGGAATCATGTTTTTAGAAATGTTTACAAATGAGTAAAAAATCTAAAGCTGAAATGTATTGAGTCTATAAGTGTCACGTGGGCATAAATGATTCGGGAGACAGGCGCAAGAATGCGTAATAGTTTTTTTTATTAAGCCCAAATTACGGCGTGCCGTGTAAAGGGGACGGGGACGAAGACCAAACAAACACGTAACAAAACACTGGGTAGAAACCCAAAACAAAAGAACGAGTAGTACCTCGAATAAATAACACACGCGCACAACGATTAACACGCGGGACGAAACACGTAATCATCTGCGCAATCCACAAGGGCACGAAAGCCAAAACACACATCACAGGTTCTCACACGACCAACGGACATTGTAACAGTACTCGACAGCCCAATGGAAACCAAAGGGAACATTTATACAAGTACTAATCACTGGGAATAGGGGACAGGTGTGCGTAATGAAAGGAGGGATCCGTAACTATAAGTATTCAACCCCTTTGTTATGGAAAGCCTAAATAAGTTCAGGAGTAAAAATCTGCTTAACAAGTCACATAATAAGTTGAATGGACTCACTCTATGTGCAATTTTTAAATGACTACCTCAGCTCTATACCATACACATACAATTATCTGTAAGGTCCCTCAGTTGAGCAGTGAATTTTAAACACAGATTCAACCACAAAGACTAGGGAGGTTTTCCAACACCTCGCAAAGAAGGGCACCTATAAAAAAAGAAAAAGCAGACATTGAATATCCCTTTGAGCATGGTGAAGTTATTAATGACACTGTTACGGCTGTCCTCGCTGACAGAAGGTGGGGACCAAAACGCAGAGTGGTTAGTGTTCATTCTTTTAATGAAAATCAACAAAACACTTCAAAATACAAAAACAACCAACGTGACAAAACCGAAACCGTCCTGTGTGGCAACAAAACCTCCACAGGAACAAACACCCACAAAACACAAGTTAAACCCTGGCTGCCTAAGTATGATTCTCAATCAGGGACAACGATTGACAGCTGTCTCTGATTGAGAATCATACCAGGCCGAACACAAAATCCCAACATAGAAAATCAACCATAGACAACCCACCCAACTCACGCCCTGACCAACTAAAATAAATACAAAACAAAGGAAAACAGGTCAGGAACGTGACAGACACTTTGGATGGTGTATCAATACACCCAGTCACTACAAAGATACAGGCGTTGTTTCTAACTCAGTTGCCGGAGAGGAAGGAAACCACTCAAGGATTTCATCCTTAGGCCAATGGTGACTTTAAAACAGTTACAGAGTTTAATTAATGGCTGTGATAGGAGAAAACGGAGGATGGATCAACAAGATTGTAGTTACTCCACAATACTAACCTAAATGACAGTGAAAAGAAGGAAGCTTGTACAGAATACATTTTTTCCAAATCATGCATCCTGTTCACACTAAAGTAAAACTGCAAAAAATGTGGAAAATAAATTAAATGTATGTCCTGAATACAAAGCATTATGTTTGGGGCAAATCCAATAAAACACATCACTGAGTACCAGTCATCATATTTTCAAGCAAATTCTGGGTATGCTCGTCATTGGCAAGGGAGTTTTTTTTTAAAGAAACGGAATAGACCTAAGCACAGGCAAAATCCTAGAGGGAAAAAAATCCTTGAAAATCTATGGCAAGACTTGAAAATGGCAATGAGCAACAACCAACTTGACAGAGCTTGAATCATTTTTGTATGAATAATGTGCAAATATTGTACAATCCAGATGTGCAAAGCTCTAAAAGACGTACCCATTAAGACACACAGCAGTAATCCAGCAGTAATCGCTGCCAAAGGTGATTCTAACATGTATTCACATGTGTAAATGAGATATGTCTAAAAACCTGTTTATACTTTGTCATTGTAGGGTATTGCTTATAGAATGGTGAGAAACAAAATATATTGAATCCATTTTGAATTCAGGCTGTAAAACAACAAAATGTGGAATAAGTCAAGGGGTATGAATACTTATTGAAGGCACTGTCACTAAACAAAGGGACCTCGGGGGGCCTCAGCCAAGGCTGCAGAACAAACAGTTTACATGTACAGACTGGTTGGCCGTCAGTCGGTGGTTAGTTCACGTTCAGCCTGCTCAGGAAACACTGGGGCAGCTTTGTTAAGACCAAGACGTGCTGTTGTCATCCACTGTTCCGTGACAGAGGTAGGCTACCCCTCCGCAACAGGACACACACACACACACACACACACACACACACACACACACACACACACACACACACACACACACGCACACGCACACGCACACGCACACACACACACACACACACCTGCACACTCTTGCACGTACACACACACCTATCCCTGACCCTTGACCTTTACGTATGCAGAATCTGACGTACTGCATTAGCTGTATTAGCTACCAACTCACATAGGTTTACTGCTATGCTTAAGACTTTATTGTTATTTCTGCAGATTTTGAAGACCTTCTCATGAAACACTGTAGTCACATGAGTCTGTGTCACACTGTCACACCATTAAACATCAGGCTTTGTCCAGTGGAAAAAACACCACAACAGAGTCTATTCACAATCAACAAATCCTGCATATTAGACAAATGATCCTGTGACTGTGTGTCTGTGCAATCCCCTCATCAGTCACATCGCCCATTGGCACAGTGGTAATGGTTTCTCTGTGGCCATGATAAAGGGCCATTGACGAGGCCCATCCCTTGGTCTGAGCGGTGCATATTGGAGCCAAGATGGAGAAGGCCAGTCTGATTGCATAGAGAGTGGGGTCCTCTTCCACTCTTTATAAAGTAATGAAATAAAAAGTATTTGGCCGGCGGAATCCCTTTAGCTAACCGCCCAGATTGCTCCCAATCAGATTAAGGCCAATGCAGGGAATTAAAGCCTGGCTTTGGGACGTCTCTTCTAATTCACTTACTGGGCCTTGGCCCTCCAATACCACGGGTCAGGGCCCTCCAATACCATGGGTCAGGGCACTCCATAACCTCCAATACTATGGGTCAAGGCCCTCCGATACTATGGGTCAGGGCCCTCCGATACTATGGGCCAGGGCCCTCCGATACTATGGGCCAGGGCCCTCCGATACTATGGGTCAGGGCCCTCCGATACCACGGGCCAGGGCCCGCCGATACTATGGGCCAGGGCCCTCCGATACTATGGGTCAGGGCCCTCCGATACCATGCGTCAGGGCCCTCCGATACCATGGGTCATAGCCCTCCGATACTATGGGCCAGGGCCCTCCGATACTATGGGTCAGGGCCCTCCGATACTATGGGTCAGGGCCCTCCGATACTATGGGTCAGGGCCCTCCGATACTATGGGTCAGGGCCCTCCGATACTATGGGTCAGGGCCCTCCGATACCACGGGTCAGGGCCCTCCGATACTATGGGTCAGGGCCCTCCGATACTATGGGTCAGGGCCCTCCGATACTATGGGTCAGGGCCCTCCGATACCACGGGTCAGGGCCCTCCAATACTATGGGTCAGGGCCCTCCGATACTATGGGTCAGGGCCCTCCGATACTGTGGGTCAGGGCCCTCCGATACCACGGGTCAGGGCCCTCCGATACCACGGGTCAGGGCCCTCCGATACCATGGGTCAGGGCCCTAAGCACTTCATGTGGATCTATATCACAATGAAGCCATTCACTACTTCACTGGACCAATGGCTACCCTGCCCTCAGGGGCCCTGGTTGTCTCTCTATGGGGCTCTATGACCGGGGCTGTATGGGGCACAGTGGTGAGATGGTTCCCATTACCTCTCTCTGTGGGTTGTGGTTTGGCCGTCAGAAGCCATAGACAAGTATCAAGGCCGAACACTGAACAATGAGGACTTTTAGATTATTACATTTACCCATAAGTGGTTTTGTTGGCTTGTTGTTGGGACCAACCCAAAGTCAAGCATGATAAAGTTATGGGAGGATACTGACTGCATTTTGTGTTAACACATTTCAAACACAGAATTCTCCAAGCTAGTTAGCTAGTAAGCATCTCATCAATGACCTTTTAAATAATCAACCCCCCAGAAATATACATGTAGGCCTCTTTACAAGATCCACTTGATTCAAATCAGTGTAATTAATGCATTACAAGTCCTGGGTAAGCCAGTAATAATGTAGCAAGGAGGGCAGATGCACCATATCCTCCTGATCCTCCCCTTCCACTCACTGAACATTACATAAGAGCACAGAAGAGAGGCTCTTTGTTGCTAGTGGTGCATTATAGGTAGGGTGTAGAGCTATGCATATATCACTGGAGCATCACATCACTAGAGCACCAAGTCCCTAAAACCCCACAGAGAGGGAGAGAAAGACAGAGAGGTTAAAGAAAGACAGAGAGAGAGAGAGGGAGAGAAATACAGAGAGAGGGAGAGAGAGAGAGAGAGGGAGAGAGAGGGAGAGAAAGACAGAGAGAGAGAGAGAGAGAGGGAGGGAGAGAAAGACAGAGACACAGATAGGGAGAGAAAGACAAAGACACGGAGAGGGAAAGAAAGACAGAGACACAGAGAGGGAGAGAAAGACAGAGACACAGAGAGGAAGAGAAAGACATAGACACAGAGAGAAAGAGAGATTATTTGCACATAATATGACATTTGAAATGTCTTTATTCTTTGAAACTTTTGTGAGTGTAATCTTTACTGTTCATTTTTTATTGTTTATTTCACTTTCGTTTATTATCTAGTTCACTTGCTTTGGCAATGTTAACATATGTTTTCCATGCCAATAAATCCCCTTAAATTGAAATTGAATTGAGAGAAATAGAGAGAGAGAGAGAGAGGCAGACTGTGGCCATTTGCTACACAGTCCAAATGTGTAAAGCTAAAGGCCTGTGAAGAGCTAGAGTAAGTTAACAATGGCTAAAGTGAAGGAATGACATGTCACTATGTATACGAGGCTATAGGACCGCTGACTACATTTGTCCTCAGTGTCTGAGGTCTCAGCCTTGGACAGTTTAAGGTTAGAGATTAGACTGGTGTTTAGAGCATGATATGGTCTCACTCTCTCTCTTCCTCTCTGCCCTGAGCCCTCCATCGGGACCCTGATCTTTCACTTGGGGAGAAACAAACCTCTGAGCTCTCCTACTCATTTAGGGACCTAAAGGGGTCAGTTTGGGAGGAGGAGGGGAGAGGAGGAGGAGGAGAAGAGGGGAGAGGAGGAAGAGGAGGGGAGAGGAGCAGGAGGGGAGAGGAGGAGGAGGAAAAGAGGGGAGAGGAGGAGAGAAGGAGAGGAGGGGAGAGGAGGGGAGAGGAGGAGGAGGAGGGGAGAGGAGGAGAGGAGGAGGAGGGGAGAGGAGGAAAGGAGTAGGAGGAGGGGAGAGGAGAGGAGGAGGAGATGAGAGGAGGAGAGGAGAGGAGGAGAGGAGGAGGAGAGAAGAAGATGAAGGAAAGAGACTGCCCTGAGCCCTGGGGCCTGACAGTCTGCCAGGGATGACCTCACCCAGGCCGTGCTGGATACAGCTTTGTGCTACTGACTATCAGGCTGCTATTTGCTACACTGCTACTGCAGTAGGCTGACCATCAGTACACCACCAACAGCACCATCAGTACACCACCAACAGCACCATCAGCACCATCAGTACACAACCAACAGCACCATCAGTGCACTACCAACAGCACCCTCAGTACACAACCAACAGCACCATCAGTTCACTACCAACAGCACCATCAGTACACAACCAACAGCACCATCAGTACACAACCAACAGCACCATCAGTACACAACCAACAGCACCATCAGTACACTACCAACAGCACCATCAGTACACTACCAACAGCACCATCAGTACACTACCAACAGCACCATCAGTACACTACCAACAGCACCATCAGTACACTACCAACAGCACCATCAGTACACTGCCAACAGCACCATCGGTACACTACCAACAGCACCATCAGTACACAACCAACAGCACCATCAGTACACTACCAACAGCACCATCAGTACACTGCCAACAGCACCATCAGTACACTACCAACAGCACCATCAGTACACTACCAACAGCACCATCAGTAGACTGCCAACAGCACCATCAGTACACTACCAACAGCACCATAAATCCATGAAACACAATCCTTTATTAGCAATGCAGTTATGCAGCTAGCTCCTGAAGTCAGTCAGTATTGATTAAGAGTAGGTAACATGCTAACACAGCTAACAGACATTACACCCATTCTTATAAACCGTTTGCTATAAACCGTTTGCTAGTTCAGCTAGCCTCCTCCCCGTTAGTGTACCACCAATGCTACAATGAGTGAGTCTCTCGAACAGTGTGCTCAGCCTCAACCACATGGACACTTATGGTCTCACATGATGAAGTTCAATCAGCCTCCAGGTGTTGGACTGTGAGTTGGAGGGGATCTGTGTTGTGTCCATGATAAAGGTTCGGTCTGTAATATTACCCTACAGAGAATACAATAAACTCATTACATCTGATTCCTCACAGCCACTGCAAACATACAAGGTTGTTCGGGTGTATGATTGTGTGAGTGTGTGTGTGTGTGCGTGCGTGTGTTTGTGTGTGTGAGTGTGCGTGCGCGTGTGTGTGTGTGTCTGTGTACGTGTGTGTGCGTGCGAAGGCCCATCTCCAGAGGACCATGAAAGCCAGAGATATGTGTGTGTGCAGTCACCCCTGAGTGTGGTGGGGCACACACACACACACACACACACACACACACACACACACACACACACTCACTCACTCACTCACTCACTCACTCACTCACTCACTCACTCACTCACTCACTCACTCACTCACTCACTCACTCACTCACTCACTCACTCACTCACTCACTCACTCACTCACTCACTCACTCACTCACTCACTCACTCACTCACTCACTCACAGTCATGGACCAATTTAAGCCCCTCCAGCCGCCCATAAAGCCCCACAGTACGACAGGAAAGGTGAAGCCCCTCTTTATAGAAATGTAGACCGGAACTGAATCCTACAGTGGTCCTTCCTTTAAAAGTTTAGAGCTTATGACTCCATCTTTACAATATCAGGCAGATTTCATGTCTTCATATAACGTGCCCTTGACCTTGGGTCTGCAGGCTGATAGAGCCTCACCATGTGGTTGAGCCTGAGCCCGCTGCTAGCTGCAGTAAAACATTGCTAGCTGCAGTAAAACATTGCTAGCTGCAGTAAAACATTGCTAGCTGCAGTAAAACATTGCTAGTTGCAGTAAAACATTGCTAGCTGCAGTAAAACATTGCCAGCTGTTATCTGGGTCTCTGTACTGTATGCAGCATGCTGCTCTATAAGGCCAGGGGTGAAGTGAGCCTGCCAAGACTAACATTGACCAGCAGATGATTTGGTGTATTTGACACTAATAACTTGCTTCTAGATCTGTCTTTACGTATTTTGTTTGTTTCACACGCCCACAAACACACACACGCAAGCACGCGAACACACGTGCACACACAGACGCACACACACACAAACACACATAACGCAAGCACGCACACACACACACGCAAGCACGCACGCGCACACACAAGCACGCACACACACGCGCACACACACACACACACACACACACACACACACACACACACACACACACACACACACACACACACACACACAGACACACACACACACACACAGGCAGACTTGCTATGGCACCCCTGTTGTTGTCCTCTAGCTGATGCTGTTGTCCTCTAGCTGATGTTGTTGTCCTCTAGCTGGTGTTGTTGTCCTCTAGCTGGTGTTGTTGTCCTCTAGCTGGTGTTGTTGTCCTCTAGCTGGTGTTGTTGTCCGTTGTCCTCTAGCTGGTGTTGTTGTCCTCTAGCTGGTGTTGTTGTCCTCTAGCTGGTGTTGTTGTCCTCTAGCTGATGTTGTTGTCCTCTAGCTGGTGTTGTTGTCCTCTAGCTGGTGTTGTTGTCCGTTGTCCTCTAGCTGATGTTGTTGTCCTCTAGTTGATATTGTTGTCCTCTAGCTGATGTTGTTGTCCTCTAGCTGGTGTTGTTGTCCTCTAGCTGATGTTGTTGTCCTCTAGCTGATGTTGTTGTCCTCTAGCTGATGTTGTTGTCCTCTAGCTGATGTTGTTGTCCTCTAGCTGATATTGTTATCCTCTAGCTGATGTTGTTGTCCTCTAGCTGATGTTGTTGTCCTCTAGCTGATATTGTTATCCTCTAGCTGATGTTGTTGTCCTCTAGCTGATGTTGTTGTCCTCTAGCTGATATTGCTGTCCTCTAGCTGGTGTTGTTGTCCTCTAGCTGATGTTGTTGTCCTCTAGCTGATATTGTTGTCCTCTAGCTGATGTTGTTGTCCTCTAGCTGATGTTGTTGTCCTCTAGCTGATATTGCTGTCCTCTAGCTGGTGTTGTTGTCCTCTAGCTGGTGTTGTTGTCCTCTAGCTGGTGTTGTTGTCCTCTAGCTGGTGTTGTTGTCCTCTAGCTGATATTGTTGTCCTCTAGCTGATGTTGTTGTCCTCTAGCTGATGTTATTGTCCTCTAGCTGGTGTTGTTGTCCTCTAGCTGGTGTTGTTGTCCGTTGTCCTCTAGCTGGTGTTGTTGTCCTCTAGCTGATGTTGTTGTCCTCTAGCTGGTGTTGTTGTCCTCTAGCTGGTGTTGTTGTCCTCTAGCTGGTGTTGTTGTCCTCTAGCTGGTGTTGTTGTCCTCTAGCTGGTGTTGTTGTCCTCTAGCTGATATTGTTGTCCTCTAGCTGATGTTGTTGTCCTCTAGCTGGTGTTGTTGTCCTCTAGCTGGTGTTGTTGTCCTCTAGCTGGTGTTGTTGTCCTCTAGCTGGTGTTGTTGTCCTCTAGCTGGTGTTGTTGTCCGTTGTCCTCTAGCTGATGTTGTTGTCCTCTAGCTGGTGTTGTTGTCCGTTGTCCTCTAGCTGATGTTGTTGTCCTCTAGCTGATGTTGTTGTCCTCTAGCTGATGTTGTTGTCCTCTAGCTGATGTTGTTGTCCTCTAGCTGGTGTTGTTGTCCTCTAGCTGGTGTTGTTGTCCTCTAGCTGATGTTGTTGTCCTCTAGCTGATGTTGTTGTCCTCTAGCTGATGTTGTTGTCCTCTAGCTGGTGTTGTTGTCCTCTAGTTGATGTTGTTGTCCTCTAGCTGATGTTGTTGACCTCTAGCTGGTGTTGTTGTCCTCTAGCTGATGTTGTTGTCCTCTAGCTGATGTTGTTGTCCTCTAGCTGATGTTGTTGTCCTCTAGCTGATGTTGTTGTCCTCTAGCTGGTGTTGTTGTCCTCTAGCTGATGTTGTTGTCCTCTAGCTGATGTTGTTGTCCTCTAGTTGATGTTGTTGTCCTCTAGCTGATGTTGTTGTCCTCTAGTTGATGTTGTTGTCCTCTAGCTGATGTTGTTGTCCTCTAGCTGATCTTTACAGAATGAATTTGATCCTTTGTTGCTGAGAATGTTGAGCTTCATGATTGACATTAGATCACTGAAATACTATTCATTGGCTTTGTGGTTAGAGTGTCCACCCTGAGATTGGAAGGTTGTGAGTTCAATCCCTGGCAGAGTCATACCAAAGACTGTGAAAATGGGACCTGATGCTTCTCTGCTTGGCACTCAGCATTAAGGAGATTGTGGTTAAGGCCCTGCAATAGACTAGCATCCTGTCCAGGGATGTACATCAAGCTGCCTCACGCTACAGAAACAGGAGATAGACTAGCATCCTGTCCAGGGATGTACATCAAGCTGCCTCACGCTACAGAAACAGGAGATAGACTAGCATCCTGTCCAGGGATGTACATCAAGCTGCCTCACGCTACAGAAACAGGGCTCCTGCCCTATGAGCAATTCCAGCTCACACAAGGCAAAGCTACCTACTTACTTACTGAACTGCACTAACACACAGTTACAGTTGAAGTCGGAAGTTTACTTTAGACAAATACATTTAAACTCAGTTTTTCACAATTCTTGACATTTAATCCGAGTAAGAATTCCCTGTCTTAGGTCAGTTAGGAACACCACTTTATTTTAAGAATGTGAAATGTCAGAATAATAGTAGAGAAAATGATTTATTTCAGCTTTTATTTCTATCATCACATTCCCAGTGAGTCAGAAGTTTACATACACTCAATTAGTATTTGGTAGCATTGTCTTTAAATTGTTTAACTTGGAAGAACTTCGAAGAGTTCACCCACCGATTCCGGGCAGTCTTTGACCATCCGCCTGAGGGTAGAGCGGCGGGGGAGAGGCTCTTCCACCTCAGGCAGGGGACGAGGAGCGCCCAGGAGTTTGCCCTAGAATTCCGGACCTTGGCAGCCGGCGCAGGATGGAACGACAGGGCCCTTATCAACCACTACCGATGAAGCCTGTGCGAGGATGTCCGGCGGGAGTTGGCCTGCAGGGATGCCACCATCACCTTTGACCAACTGGTGGATTTGTCCATCCGGTTGGATAACCTGCTGGTCACCCGCGGATGTCCAGAGGGGGCTCTGTCGGTTCCATCTTCCAGCACCCCCGCTCCGGTGCCCATGGAGCTGGGAGGGGCTGCGCTTAGGGAGGCTGGAGGAGGGGCCTTCACGTGCACCATCTGTGGCCGCAGAGGGCACACTGCCGGTCGGTGCCGGGTTGGTTCCTCTGGGAGTCGAGGCAGCAGGCAGTCTGTTGTTTGCTTCTTGGGCTCCCGTGCTGGCCCATCCCTCTTTCGCGTTCATAGTGGAGGTGGACGCGTCCGAGGCTGGGATAGGAGCCGTGCTTCTTCTCGAAGAAGCTCAGCCCGGCGGGGCGGAACTATGATGTGGGGGATTGGGAGCTGTTGGCTGTGGTTAAAGCTTTGAAGGCGTGGAGACATTGGCTTGAGGGGGCTAAACACCCTTTCCTCATCTGGACTGACCACCGCAACCTGGAGTACATCCGGGCAGCGAGGAGACTGAATCCTCGTCAGGCAAGGTGGGCCATGTTCTTTACCCGTTTTGTGTTTATCCTGTCCTACAGACCAGGTTCCCAAAATGTTAAGGCAGACGCACTGTCCCGGCTGTATGACACAGAGGAGCGGCCCATGGATCAGACTCCCATACTCCCGGCCTCCTGCCTGGTGGCGTCGGTCGTGCGGGAGCTGGACGCGGACATTGAGCAGGCATTACCGTACAGAGCCCGCTCCCCTCCAGTGTCCCGTCGTGCGTCTGTACGTTCCGTCTGCTGTCCGTGACCAGTTGATCTATTGGGCCCACACGTCACCCTCCTCTAGTCATCCGGGGATCGGCCGGACGGTGCGCTGTCTGAGTGGGAAGTACTGGTGGCCTACCTTGGCAAAGGACGTGGGGGTTTATGTTTCCTCCTGCTCGGTGTGCGCCCAGTGTAAGGTTCCTAGACACCTGCCCAGAGGTAAGCTACATCCCTTACACGTTCCACAATGGCCTTGGTCACACCTGTCGGTGGATTTTCTAACCGATCTTCCTCCCTCACAGGGAAACACCACGATCCTGGTCGTTGTGGATCGTTTCTCTAAGTCCTGTCGTCTCCTCCCTCTGCCTGGTCTCCCTACGGCCCTACAGACTGTGGAGGCCTTATTTACACACGTCTTCCGGCACTACGGGGTGCCTGAGGATATAGTGTCTGATCGAGGTCCCCAGTTCACTTCGAGAGTCTGGAGGGCGTTCATGGAACGTCTGGGGCTCTCGATCAGCCTCACCTCAGGTTTTCACCCCGAGGTGTTCACACCGGGGGACCGGGTCTGGCTCTCGACCCGAAACTTGCCCCTCCGCTTGCCCTGCCGGAAGCTGGGTCCGTGGTTTGTGGGGCCATTCAAAGTCCTGAAGAGAGTGAACGAGGTGTGTTACAGGTTACAGCTTCCCCCCGATTACCGCATTAACACCCTCGTTCCATGTGTCTCTCCTCAGGCCGGTGGTGGTTGGTCCTTTCCAGGAGTCTGAGGTGCGGGAGGTTCCTCCGCCTCCTCTGGACATCGAGGGGGCCCTGGCGTACTCCATCCGTTCCATCCTGGATTCGAGGCGTCGGGCGGGGCGCCTTCAGTACGTTGTGGAGTGGGAGGGGTACGGTCCGGAGGATAGGTGCTGGGTTTCGGTGGACCCTGAAATGCTGCGAGTTCCACCGTCTCCGGCCGGATTGCCCGGCGCTTCGCCCTCCGGGTCGTCCCTGAGGCCGGTGTTGGCGTCAGGGGGGGGGGGGGGGGGGGGGGGGGGGGGGGGGGTACTGTCACGACTTTCGCCGAAATCGGCTCCCCTCCTTGTTTGGGCGGCGTTCGGCGGTCGACGTCACCGGCCTTCTAGCCATCGCCGCTCCATTTTTCATTGTTCCATTTGTTTTGTCTTGTTCCCCGCACACCTGGTTTACATTCCCTAATCAACTGCATATATATATATTCCTCTCTTCTCCCCATGTCTTTGTGTCTTTGTGTAGGAGTTTAACTGTTAAACATTTCTTGCTTATTTGTGACTTTGTTGTGCTTTGCTCCTTTGGCTGGAGGTTTGTTGGACACTGTTGCGTCTGTCTGTTGTTTGCTTCTGCCAAATAAAGTGTGTGCCTGATCACAACTCTCTGCTCTCCTGCACCTGACTTAGTGCATACGCTGACAAATAATCTGTCTGTAAACAATTGTTGGAAAAATTACTTTAGTAGATGTCCTAAATGACTTGCCAAAACTATAGTTTGTTAACAAGAAATTTGTGGAGTGGTTGAAAAACGAGTTTTAATGACTCCAACCTAAGTGTATGTAAACTTCCGACTTCAACTGTATAACCACCGATAAAGCAACATTATGGCCTAAACATTCAAATCCTGTTGCTGTAGGATTATTTTTCTGCCACAATACTGGTCAAATGAATATCCTACATCTGTACATGATGTTTTATTATTGTGGAGGAAGCAAAATCATGGACATGGAGCAGGGAACCAATGTCTCGGTGAAGTCGGTCTGCACCTAGAACCCTAATTGGTTGATTCTGAGGGTCACAGTTGGTGGTAAGAAATGTATTTTAGCCATCACACCAGAGGTCAAGACTGAGTCATAGGCCGGCCAGCCAGAGGTCAAGACTGAGTCATAGGCCGGCCAGCCAGAGGACAGCACAAGTGTACAAAACCTCAAATCAAACTGTGAGCACTTCGCTGGTTGAGCTACAGAGGGAGCTGGTAATAAAACCCTCAGTTATGAATGCTAAAATAGTTGTTCTGAATATAAATGCAGTTATTAGCACTAAAAACAATCACTCCCTGAGGATCAGGGCTGGGGCTGAGGAAGAGTGGAGGGGAGAAGTGCCTCTCTTTCTCTCATGGCCTACAGTATAATGGGGGCTGCTGCACACGGTGGATGCGGTGGTCCCCCCAAGCGTGCTGAACTGGGCCCTTTAGAGCAGAACTATCCATCTAGACCTGTAGGATTAGTGGAGCTCAGCCCAGGAGCTGAGCCCTGCCTGGACATCCAAAGCCCTCTGAACCTCACTGAGGGGCTGCTCTGGTCTGTCTGAACTGGGCTCATATATATTTGAGAGAGAGAGAGCGAGGGAGGTGCAGAGTGAGAAAGAGAAAGAGGGAGACAGATGGGGCAGAGGGAGATATCCAAAGAGAGACTGGAAATCAACCAATCCTCCATCGTTAACACAATGGAAAGGTCAAAAGCTTTATTATCTAAATGTTGAAAGTGTGTGGGCGACGGAGAGAAACGAAATGGTGCAGTTTGAGGCCATGTGGCAGAGAGTGATGTGGAGATGTAAGCAGGTGGGTCTTGACAGGGGTGATGTGTTGTGGATGTTGGCGTATGTATGTGTATGTTTTGTATTGTAAAAAAAAAAAAAAAAACTCTTACAAAAAAAAGAAAGAGAGATTGGGCAAAGAAAGAGAAAGTAGGTCAATTTAAAGAGATGAAGCAGAGAAGAGGAGAGGGGGAGAGACAGAGAGAGACAGAGCTTTTATTGTGCTTACTAAAAACTAATCAGCATGCCGTATCTGTATCAATTCAGCCATAAATCCCAGTCTCTTGTGCTGTTCATCATGTGTCCTTGAGCATAGCAAACGGTCTCCACATAATGTGACAAAACTATAACGGTCTACAGACCAGTCTGAGACTATAACGGTCTACAGACCAGTCTGAGACTATAACGGTCTACAGACCAGTCTGAGACTATAACGGTCTACAGACCAGTCTGAGACTATAACGGTCTACAGACCAGTCTGAGACTATAACGGTCTACAGACCAGTCTGAGACTATAACGGTCTACAGACCAGTCTGAGACTGTAACGGTCTACAGACCAGTCTGAGACTGTAACGGTCTACAGACCGGTCTGAGACTATCATGGTCTACAGACCAGTCTGAGACTATAACGGTGGTCTACAGACCAGTCTGAGACTATAACGGTGGTCTACAGACCAGTCTGAGACTATAACGGTCTACAGACCAGTCTGAGACTATCACGGTCTACAGACCAGTCTGAGACTATCACGGTCTACAGACCAGTCTGAGACTATCACGGTCTACAGACCAGTCTGAGACTATCACGGTCTACAGACCAGTCTGAGACTATCACGGTCTACAGACCAGTCTGAGACTATAACGGTCTACAGACCAGTCTGAGACTATAACGGTCTACAGACCAGTCTGAGACTATCACGGTCTACAGACCAGTCTGAGACTATCACGGTCTACAGACCAGTCTGAGACTATCACGGTCTACAGACCAGTCTGAGACTATAACGGTCTACAGACCAGTCTGAGACTATAACGGTCTACAGACCAGTCTGAGACTATAACGGTCTACAGACCAGTCTGAGACTATAACGGTCTACAGACCAGTCTGAGACTGTAACGGTCTACAGACCAGTCTGAGACTATAACGGTCTACAGACCAGTCTGAGACTATAACGGTCTACAGACCAGTCTGAGACTATAACGGTCTACAGACCAGTCTGAGACTATAACGGTCTACAGACCAGTCTGAGACTATAACGGTGGTCTACAGACCAGTCTGAGACTATAACGGTCTACAGACCAGTCTGAGACTGTAACGGTCTACAGACCAGTCTGAGACTGTAACGGTCTACAGACCAGTCTGAGACTGTAACGGTCTACAGACCAGTCTGAGACTGTAACGGTCTACAGACCAGTCTGAGACTATAACGGTCTACAGACCAGTCTGAGACTGTAATGGTCTACAGACCAGTCTGAGACTATAACGGTCTACAGACCAGTCTGAGACTATCACGGTCTACAGACCAGTCTGAGACTATAACGGTCTACAGACCAGTCTGAGACTATCACGGTCTACAGACCAGTCTGAGACTGTAATGGTCTACAGACCAGTCTGAGACTGTAACGGTCTACAGACCAGTCTGAGACTATAACGGTCTACAGACCAGTCTGAGACTATAACGGTCTACAGACCAGTCTGAGACTATAACGGTCGACAGATCAGTCTGAGACTATAACGGTCTACTTGTGTATTTGAGTATCTGGTATTTAAAATAGTTTTTTTTCTGTGTATTTGAGTATTTTCAAATACACGGCCCAAAACAATTACTTTTATTTCAGTATTTGCAACAACAACAAAAATACATGTATTTGATAGTACTTTCAAATACTTTCCTATGAGACTATTTGAAACTCTTTTCAAATATTTTTTTCGCAAACATATTTCAAATAGCATCAAATACTCCGCACACCATATATTCACCAACTTCTGCTCCTCTGAAATTCTACAGTCAGAAATACCCAACACTGAGCAGAGCTGCTGTATCGTCCACAACTGTGGAGCATCTTTTCAGCATTGGGAAAGGGGGATACCTAGTCAATTGTACAACTGAATGCATTCAACTGAAATGTGTGCGGGGGGCTGCTATAATCGACATCCACATCTTCGGCGCCTGGGGAACAGTTAACTGCCTTGCTCAGGGGCAGAACGACAGGTTTTTACCTTGTCAGCTCGGGGATTTCGGTTACTTGGCCAACGCTCTAACCACTAGTGGAGGGCGTATCTTCAGATCAGATCGCAGTTTAATGTTCGACAAGCTTTTTCAAACTCTGATGTTTTTTTTTAAACGTAACATGGCATCTTGCCCACTTTCATGAGATAACAATGTAATTATTTGGTATGTATTTGAGAATAGTTCTGAATGTACACAGTAGTTTAATTTAAAATCACTTTTGATTTCACTTTTGAATGACAATATGCAGCCCAAATACATTACAATAGTAAATTACTTGTTTATTGAAATAAAGGTTATCTGAATATTTGAAAAATTTAAATAGCTGAAATAGTAATTGAACCCAGGTCAGCGGTCTAATGAGCAATGGGAAAGAGATATCTGGTATAGCTGAATACCTGGTTTACTGTACAGAAAGACACTTTTCCACTCAATGCAGCAATCCCAAATTAAAAAACAAACCTTTTATGGGTTTATGGTGGAATCTGAATTATTTCATGATCATTTTAATATTGTAATTACGTTGGGTGTGTGCACATCATTATGTTTTCACGTCATAGCCTGCATTCATGGCTTAACTGACAGACCATAGAAAAAAACACTGTTTCCAAACTAATTAACACATATCGGAAAATAACATTTCACCCCATGAACCAGAACTCTTCAGAACCACTATGTCTCTATGCTCATTTCTATTTGACTGGGCAGTCTTAATTAAAGTTTAACAACATTTTGTACACTTGGATGGCCCAGTTCTTTCCTTAAGATGCAATACATTGTTTTCCACAGGGTATGTCAACCAACCAACCAACCAACCAACCAACCAACCAACCAACCAACCAACCAACCAACCAACCAACCAACCAACCAACCAACCAACCAACCAACCAACCAACCAACCAACCAACCAACCAACCAACCAACCAACCCATCAACTAACCCATCAACTAACCCATCAACTAACTAACTAACCAACCAACCAACCAACTAAGTAACCAACCCATCAACTAACCCATCAACTAACTAACTAACCAACCAACCAACCAACTAAGTAACCAACCAACCCACCAACTAACCAACTAACTATAACCAGAGGCCGAGTTTCTCCAGGCTAAACCCCTGATACAGTCATATTAATTAGGATTGAATTGGTCATTTAATGAGGCAAGTACAGGAAAAGCAGTTTGATTGGTTGGGAAAGGGTGTACCTGCTTAACACCTGGTAAAAAATCTAAACATTTTAATTCAACTTGGCTAGTGGAAGAGAGAGAGAGAGAGAGAGTAGACCAGGGCCCTGACAGTAAATCTCATTATGACAAACATAATGGTGTTCTAAAAAAGGTCCAGTTGCCAGGACTACATACAAATTCCATCGAGACACCGTCACCCTGGAGCACACAAAAAACTATACATACCTTGGCCTAAACATCAGGGCCATAGGTAACTTCTACAAAGCTGTGAACGATCTGAGAGACAAGGCAAGAAGGGCCTTCTATACCATCTACACACAATACCCCATAATGACAAAGCAAAAACCCATTAAATTTTTTGAGGGGCAAATTTCGAACAAATGAAAAACAGAAAAACATAATTTATATAAGTATTCAGATCCTTTGTTATGAGACTCGAAATTGAGCTCAGGTGCATCCTGTTTTCATTGATCATCCTTGAGATGTTTTAACAACTTGATTGGAGTCCACCTGTGGTAAATTCAATTGGTTGAACATGATTTGGAAAGCACAGACCTGTCTATATAAGGTCCCACAGTTGACCGTGAATGTCAGAGCAAAAACCAATCCATGAGGTTGAAGGAATTGTCCGTTGAGCTCAAAGACAGGATTGTGTTGGATCACAGATCTGGGGAAGGGTACCAAAAAATGTCTGCATCATTGAAGGTCCCCAAGAACACAGCGGCCTCCATCATTCTTAAATGGAAGAAGTATGGAACCACCAGGACTCTTCCTAGAGCTGGTCGCACGGCCAAACTGCGCAACCGGGGGAGAAGGTCCTTGGTCAGGGAGGTGACCAAGAACCCGATGGTCACTCTGACAGAGCTCCAGAGTTCCTCTGTGGAGATGGGAGAACCTTCCAGAAGGACAACCATATCTGCAGCACTCCACCAATCAGGCCTTTGTGGTAGAGTGGCCAGACAGAAGCCACTCCTCAGTAAAAGGCACATGACAGCCCGCTTGGAGTTGCCAAATGGCACCTAAAGGACTCGCAGACCATGAGAAACAAGATTATCTGGTCTGATGAAACCAAGATTGAACTCTTTGGCCTGAATGCCAAGCGTCACGTCTGGAGGAAACCTGGCACCATCCCTACGGTGAAGCATGGTGGTGGCAGCATCATGCTGTGGGGATGTTTTTCAGCGGCGGAGATTGGGAGACTAGTCAGAAATTACGAAAAGCTGAATGGAGCAAAGTACAGAGATCCTTGATGAAAACCTGCTCAGGACATCAGACAGGGGTGAAGGTTCACCATCCAACAGGACAACAACCCTAAGCACACAGCCAAGAGAACGCAGGAGTGGCTTCGGGACAAGTCTCTGAATGTCCTTATGTGGCCCAGCCAGAGCCCGGACTTGAACCCGATCGAACATTTCTGGAGAGACCTGAAAGTAGCTGTGCAGCAACACTCCCCATCCAACCTGACAGAGCTTGAGAGGATCTGCAGAGAAGAATGGGAGGAACTCCCCAAATACATTTACATTTAAGTCATTTAGCAGACGCTCTTATCCAGAGCGACTTACAAGTACATACATTCATACTTTTTTTTGTACTGGCCCCCCGTGGGAATCGAACCCACAACCCTGGCGTTGCAAGCGCCATGCTCTACCAACTGAGCCACACGGGGCCCGTACAGGTGTGCCAAACTTGTAGCGTCATACCCAAGAAGGCTCAAAGCTGTAATTGCTGCCAAATGTGCTTCAACAAAGTACTGAGTAAAGGGTCTGAGTAGTTAGGTAAATGTGATATTGCAGTTTTAGAGTTTTAATACTCTGTTTTTGCTCTGTCATTATGGGGTATTGTGTGTAGGAAAAAAAGTAATCCATTTTAGAATAAAGCTGTAACGTAACAAAATGTGGAAAAAGTCAAGCAGTATGAATACTCTCTAAATGCACTTTATATAGATAGAGATAAAAAGAGGTGCCCCAATGTTCCAATCAGACACGTATCGAATCATCTTGAAAGGGAAATATTCACATCCCTAATGTCTATGAAGGGATGAGGGCTGTTTGCTGTGTAGTCATACAATAAATGACATACTATCTCCACTCTCAACACTGAACATCAAGCAACACATCATCTCCCATGCTAAACCAAGCCAGCCAGAGACGAATGGGCTGCATTGGCAGTTAAAGGGGGTTTAGGGGACTAATGATCTATATCTATGCAGTAGTAGTTGGGATAAAAGAGAGAAAAGGGAGAGAGAGAGAGAGAGTGAGTGAGAGAGACAGAGAGTGAGTGAGAGAGACAGAGAGTGAGTGAGAGAGACAGAGAGTGAGGGAGAGAGACAGAGAGTGAGGGAGAGAGACAGAGAGTGAGTGAGAGAGACAGAGAGTGAGTGAGTGAGACAGAGAGTGAGTGAGAGACAGAGAGTGAGTGAGTGAGACAGAGAGTGAAAGAGAGTAAATGTGTGTGTACGTGTGGTAGCTAGTTAGTTAACTTGCGTATGATGTGGACTAGTAGCCGAAGCAGTACATGACCTTTCCTCCATGTCACCTCTCTATTCTAGATGACCTTTGACCCTGGAGCTGTCCTCTATGTCTCATCTATCTCTCAGCCTCGGGTTATTGTCTAATTTCAGACCCCATTACTGCCTCTCTCTCCCCTGAACCCCCAGCACCCCCCAGTCAGCCTGCAGTCCAGACCTAGGGACGGCACACCCCTTCAGGGCTTGTTGTTGACAAATTAGCCCTTAGCTGGAAACGTACAGGATGACCAGAGGGAAACAAAGCAGGAGTGAGGTGGGGAGAAAAGATAACGTGTGTGTGTGTGTGTGTTTGTGTTTGTGTCATTACATGGTACAGTGAGCCAGGTGATTGAGAGCAGCTGAGGGAGCACAGGAGGGCACACAAATACATACACACACACCGACTGGGAATTTCAGGAGCCAGCCACCCTATCCTGATTGTGTGTGTGAGAGTGTGAGTGTGAGTGTGAGTGTGAGTGTGAGTGTGTGTGTGTGTGTGTGTGTGTGTGTGTGTGTGTGTGTGTGTGTGTGTGTGTGTGTGTGTGTGTGTGTGTGAGAGTAAGGGGTGAGTGAAATTGAAGACCTAATAGATAGCTCTACTATACTATAGCTCTGGATATTACACCCACACACACAAACACACACACGGGCTGTATCACCGCTTGGTACGGCAACTGCACCACCCGCAACCACAGGGTACTCCAGAGGGTGGCGCGGTCTGCTCAACGCATCACCGGGGGAAAACTACCTGCCCTCCAGGACACCTACAGCACCCGATGTCACAGGAAGGCCAAAAAGATCATCAAGGACAACAACCACCCGAGCCACTGCCCGTTTAGTCCGCTTCCATCCAGAAGGCGAGGTCAGTACAGGGGCATCAAAGCTGGGACCGAGAGACAGAAGAACAGCTTCTATCTCAAGGCCATCAGACTGTTAAATAGCCATCACTAGCACATAAAGGCTGCTGCCTATATACATATACTTGAAATCACTGGCCACTGATGGCGCCAAAGAACATGGCTGATGTTTTACATTCTCCCAGCCAATTGCGCTATTTTGTTAGTTTTTTTTGCGTTTTGTGTAACTTATTTTTTTATTTATTTTGTACATAATGTTGCTGCTACTGTCTCTTATGACCGAAAATAACTTCTGGACATCAGGACAGTGATTACTCACCGCGGACTGGAAGAAACTTTTTCCTTTAATGAGTCCGACGAGAAGGATATACTGCTTTCACTGGAACAGGCCCAGATCCCCGTCATTTGCTTAAAGAAAAGACGCAGGAAAAGTAGCCGCAGATCGGGCTAACTTCTGAAAATCCGTAGGCGAACGAGTAAACTCCCACTACCATCCGTTCTTCTTGCTAACGTGCAATCATTGGAAAATAAAATTGATGACATACAATTAAGATTATCCTGCGAACGGGACATTAAAAACTGTAACATCTTATGCTTCACCGAGACGGGGCTCAACGATGATACGGATTACATAGACCTGGTAGGATTTTCCAAGCACCGGCAGAACTGAGACGCTACGTCTGGTAAGACGAGGGGTGGGTGTGTGTGTCTATTTGTCAATAACTACTGGTGCGCGATGTCTAATATTAAAGAAGTCTCGCGGTATTGCTCACCTGAGGTAGAGTACCTTAAACTGTAGACCACACTATCTGCCATGAGAGTTCTCATCTATATTATTCCTAGCCGTATGTTTGCTACCACAGAAGAAGCTGGCACTAATGCCGCTCTAAACCAACTCGATAAGGCCATAAGCAAAGAAGAAAATGCTCACCCAGAAGAGGCGCTCCTAGTGGCCCGGGGACTTTAATGCAGGCAAACTTAAATCTGTTTTACCAAATTTTTACCAGCATGTCACATGTGCAACCAGAGGGAAAAAAATCCTGGACCACCTTTACTCCACACACAGAGATGCATACAAAGCTCTCCCCCGCCCTCCATTGGGCAAATCTGAATATAATTCTATCCTCCTGATTCCTGCTTACAAGCAAAAAACTAAAGCAGGAAGTACCAGTGACTCACTCAATACGGAAGTGGTCAGATGACGCAGATGCTACACTGCAGGAATGTTTTGCTAGCAAAGACTGGAATATGTTCTGGGGTTCATCCAATGGCATTGAGGAGTACATCACCTCAGTCATAGGCTTCATCAATAAGTGCATCGATGACGTCGTCCCCACAGTGACCATACGTACATATCCCAACCAAAAGCCATGGATTACAGGCAACATCCGCATCGAGCTAAAGGCTAGAGCTGCCGCTTTCAAGGAGCGGGAGACTAATCCGGACACTTATAAGAAATCTCGCTATGCCCTCAGACGAACCATCAAACAAGCAAAGCGTCAATACAGGATTAAGATTGAATCCTACTACACCGGCTCTGACGCTCGTCGGATGTGGCAAGGCTTGAAAACTAATACGGACTACAAAGGGAAACCCAGACGCGAGCTGCCCAGTGATGCAAGCCTACCAGATGAGCTAAATGCCTTTTATGCTCACTTCGAGGCAAGCAACACTGAAGCATACATGAGAGCACCAGCTATTCTGGATGACTGTGTGATAACGATCTCGGTAGCCGATGTGAACAAAACCTTTAAACAGGTCAATATTCACAAAGCCGCTGGGCCAGACAGATTACCAGGACGTGTACTCAAAGCATGCGCGGACCAACTGTCAAGTGTCTTCACTGACATTTTCAACCTCTCCTTGACCGAGTCTGTAATGCCTACATGTTTCAAGCAGACCACCATAGTTCCTGTGCCCAAGGAAGCGAAGGTAACCTGCCTAAATGATTACCGCGCCGTGGCACTCACGTCAGTAGCCATGAAGTGCTTTGAAAGGCTGGTCATGACTCACATCGAAAGCATCCTCCCGGAAATCCTAGACCCACTCCAATTCGCATACCGCCCCAACAGATCTGCAGATGACGCAATCTCAATCGCACTCCACACTGCCCTTTACCACCTGGACAAAAGGAACACCTATGTGAGAATGCTGTTCAATGACTACAGCTCAGCGTTCAACACCATAGTGCCCACAAAGCTCATCACTAAGCTAAGGACTCTGGGACTAAACACCTCCCTCTGCAACTGGATCCTGGACTTCCTGACAGGCCGCCCCCAGGTAGTAAGAGTAGGCAACAACACGTCTGCCATGCTAATCCTTAACACTGGGGCCCCTCAGGGGTGTGTACTTAGTCCCCTCCTGTACTCCCTGTTCACCCACGACTACGTGGTCCAACACGACTCCAACACCATCATTAAGTTTTCTGATGACACAACAGTGGTAGGCCTGATCACCGACAACGATGA
>NC_052316.1:42318965-42343965 GCF_016432855.1 Salvelinus namaycush | reverse complement strand
CACCACTGGCCCCATAACGACATGAACCTGACCTCTCTCTTTCTCCCCACAGCCGTGAAACGCTCTCCACCACTGGCCCCATAACGACTTGAACCTGACCTCCCTCTTTCTCCCCACAGCCGTGAAACGCTCTCCACCACTGGCCCCATAACGACATGAACCTGACCTCTCTCTTTCTCCCCACAGCCGTGAAACGCTCTCCACCACTGGCCCCATAACGATATGAACCTGACCTCCCTCTTTCTCCCCACAGCAGTGAAACGCTCTCCACCACTGGCCCCATAACGATATGAACCTGACCTCTCTCTTTCTCCCCACAGCCGTGAAACGCTCTCCACCACTGGCCCCATAACGATATGAACCTGACCTCTCTCTTTCTCCCCACAGCCGTGAAACGCTCTCCACCACTGGCCCCATAACGCCATGAACCTGACCTCCCTCTTTCTCCCCACAGCCGTGAAACGCTCTCCACCACTGGCCCCATAACGATATGAACCTGACCTCTCTCTTTCTCCCCACAGCCGTGAAACGCTCTCCACCACTGGCCCCATAACGCCATGAACCTGACCTCTCTCTTTCTCCCCACAGCCGTGAAACGCTCTCCACCACTGGCCCCATAACGACATGAACCTGACCTCTCTCTTTCTCCCCACAGCCGTGAAACGCTCTCCACCACTGGCCCCATAACGACATGAACCTGACCTCTCTCTTTCTCCCCACAGCCGTGAAACGCTCTCCACCACTGGCCCCATAACGACTTGAACCTGACCTCTCTCTTTCTCCCCACAGCCGTGAAGCGCTCTCCACCACTGGCCCCATAACGACATGAACCTGACCTCTCTCTTTCTCCCCACAGCCGTGAAACGCTCTCCACCACTGGCCCCATAACGACATGAACCTGACCTCTCTCTTTCTCCCCACAGCCGTGAAACGCTCTCCACCACTGGCCCCATAACGACTTGAACCTGACCTCTCTCTTTCTCCCCACAGCCGTGAAGCGCTCTCCACCACTGGCCCCATAACGCCATGAACCTGACCTCCCTCTTTCTCCCCACAGCCGTGAAACGCTCTCCACCACTGGCCCCATAACGCCATGAACCTGACCTCTCTCTTTCTCCCCACAGCCGTGAAGCGCTCTCCACCACTGGCCCCATAACGATATGAACCTGACCTCTCTCTTTCTCCCCACAGCCGTGAAGCGCTCTCCACCACTGGCCCCATAACGCCATGAACCTGACCTCTCTCTTTCTCCCCACAGCCGTGAAGCGCTCTCCACCACTGGCCCCATAACGCCATGAACCTGACCTCCCTCTTTCTCCCCACAGCCGTGAAGCGCTCTCCACCACTGGCCCCATAACGCCATGAACCTGACCTCCCTCTTTCTCCCCACAGCCGTGAAACGCTCTCCACCACTGGCCCCATAACGCCATGAACCTGATCTCCCTCTTTCTCCCCACAGCCGTGAAACGCTCTCCACCATTGGCCCCATAACGATATGAACCTGACCTCCCTCTTTCTCCCCACAGCCGTGAAACGCTCTCCACCACTGGCCCCATAACGATATGAACCTGACCTCTCTCTTTCTCCCCACAGCCGTGAAACGCTCTCCACCACTGGCCCCATAACGATATGAACCTGACCTCTCTCTTTCTCCCCACAGCCGTGAAACGCTCTCCACCACTGGCCCCATAACGATATGAACCTGACCTCTCTCTTTCTCCCCACAGCCGTGAAACGCTCTCCACCACTGGCCCCATAACGATATGAACCTGACCTCTCTCTTTCTCCCCACAGCCGTGAAACGCTCTCCACCACTGGCCCCATAACGATATGAACCTGACCTCCCTCTTTCTCCCCACAGCCGTGAAACGCTCTCCACCACTGGCCCCATAACGATATGAACCTGACCTCTCTCTTTCTCCCCACAGCCGTGAAACGCTCTCCACCACTGGCCCCATAACGATATGAACCTGACCTCTCTCTTTCTCCCCACAGCCGTGAAACGCTCTCCACCACTGGCCCCATAACGATATGAACCTGACCTCCCTCTTTCTCCCCACAGCCGTGAAACGCTCTCCACCACTGGCCCCATAACGATATGAACCTGACCTCTCTCTTTCTCCCCACAGCCGTGAAACGCTCTCCACCACTGGCCCCATAACGATATGAACCTGACCTCCCTCTTTCTCCCCACAGCAGTGAAACGCTCTCCACCACTGGCCCCATAACGATATGAACCTGACCTCTCTCTTTCTCCCCACAGCCGTGAAACGCTCTCCACCACTGGCCCCATAACGATATGAACCTGACCTCTCTCTTTCTCCCCACAGCCGTGAAACGCTCTCCACCACTGGCCCCATAACGATATGAACCTGACCTCTCTCTTTCTCCCCACAGCCGTGAAACGCTCTCCACCACTGGCCCCATAACGATATGAACCTGACCTCTCTCTTTCTCCCCACAGCCGTGAAACGCTCTCCACCACTGGCCCCATAACGATATGAACCTGACCTCTCTCTTTCTCCCCACAGCCGTGAAACGCTCTCCACCACTGGCCCCATAACGATATGAACCTGACCTCTCTCTTTCTCCCCACAGCCGTGAAACGCTCTCCACCACTGGCCCCATAACGATATGAACCTGACCTCTCTCTTTCTCCCCACAGCCGTGAAACGCTCTCCACCACTGGCCCCATAACGATATGAACCTGACCTCTCTCTTTCTCCCCACAGCCGTGAAACGCTCTCCACCACTGGCCCCATAACGATATGAACCTGACCTCTCTCTTTCTCCCCACAGCCGTGAAACGCTCTCCACCACTGGCCCCATAACGATATGAACCTGACCTCCCTCTTTCTCCCCACAGCCGTGAAACGCTCTCCACCACTGGCCCCATAACGATATGAACCTGACCTCTCTCTTTCTCCCCACAGCCGTGAAACGCTCTCCACCACTGGCCCCATAACGATATGAACCTGACCTCTCTCTTTCTCCCCACAGCCGTGAAACGCTCTCCACCACTGGCCCCATAACGATATGAACCTGACCTCTCTCTTTCTCCCCACAGCCGTGAAACGCTCTCCACCACTGGCCCCATAACGATATGAACCTGACCTCTCTCTTTCTCCCCACAGCCGTGAAACGCTCTCCACCACTGGCCCCATAACGATATGAACCTGACCTCTCTCTTTCTCCCCACAGCCGTGAAACGCTCTCCACCACTGGCCCCATAACGATATGAACCTGACCTCCCTCTTTCTCCCCACAGCCGTGAAACGCTCTCCACCACTGGCCCCATAACGATATGAACCTGACCTCTCTCTTTCTCCCCACAGCCGTGAAACGCTCTCCACCACTGGCCCCATAACGATATGAACCTGACCTCTCTCTTTCTCCCCACAGCCGTGAAACGCTCTCCACCACTGGCCCCATAACGATATGAACCTGACCTCTCTCTTTCTCCCCACAGCCGTGAAACGCTCTCCACCACTGGCCCCATAACGATATGAACCTGACCTCTCTCTTTCTCCCCACAGCCGTGAAACGCTCTCCACCACTGGCCCCATAACGATATGAACCTGACCTCTCTCTTTCTCCCCACAGCCGTGAAACGCTCTCCACCACTGGCCCCATAACGATATGAACCTGACCTCTCTCTTTCTCCCCACAGCCGTGAAACGCTCTCCACCACTGGCCCCATAACGATATGAACCTGACCTCTCTCTTTCTCCCCACAGCCGTGAAACGCTCTCCACAAACAACATTTTAATCCCGCAGCAACAGGAAATGTTAATTATTATGTGGATTAATTGCCATTTTTGCAGGGGTTGCTAATTTTTTTGTTAGAATAAATCAAGTCTGACATTTTAAATTGTAACTTACAAACTTTAAACTTTAAAAGCCTTTTAAAACATTGAATACACTACAATTTGCATTTCCTGCTGCACAGGAAAATTCTCTGCGACAAGATAAGACACCCGTACCTGCATGTCTGTCCACACTATGTGGCTACTCTGACCCTTTCAAAGACACATATTCAATCTGACAAATGAGGGATCTGTGGACTTGACTTCTGCGACTGGACAAGCAGGTGAACATAAAATATTAAAATGATTTGTCTTGAGTTGCCAGAATAGAGACGATCATAGCTAGCGATAGAATATTTATTTTACTAGGCAAAACAGTTAAGAACAAATTCTTATTTTCAATGACAGCCTACCGGGGAACAGTGGGTTCGCTGCCTTGTTCAGGGGCAGAAGTACAGATTTTTACCTTGTCAGCTCGGGGATTCGATCTTGCAACCTTTCGATTACTAGTCTACCGCTCTAACCACTAGGCTACCTGCCACCCCACAATATATAGAGATACGGTATGCTATACTGGACAGTCATTCAAGCAATGGCAAAATGTCAAGATGATCTTGAAGTGATTCCATCCATCCACTCAGAGAGCTTGTCTAGTGGGTTGTGTAAGATAGGTTATAAAACACGCTGCATGTCAGAGACCTCACAAACAGACAGCAGTCTTTGTTGGTGTGATGTAACCCTGCCAATCCACACACTTAAAGCAGTACTGGGACTTCAACACAATGTCTGTCTGGAGGCTGAATACATTATAGCGTTCCCCTCTCCACTTCCTTATTAATGCCCAAAACCTTCACCTCCATTGCTATGTAATTGCTAGGCAATTACACCAAATTAGAACTGTTAACAAGGCACTGTAACCATAGTACTTAGAGCATAAGCACACTGGTATAAGAGCTGCTGTAATGGAAAGGCCTCGTGGTATCAGTGTTGAGCAGCAACTACCCCACACAGGTTTCCACTTTCCTTGCTGCCTCCGCCCCTCAAATTCCCTAAAAATACCCTAAATGATGTCCCCCTAACCCCCTAAACACCTAAGCCCATGTCTTGCCCCCCCCCCCATCTCGCCCCCTGGCTCTTACCCTCAGGGTGGTGAAAGCTTACCCCATAAACCGCTCTCTGTTCCAAGCATGCTGAGTGTGATGATTGGCTCTGAGTTATGGTGCCTTTGTGCTGGGCCAGGCCAAGTCCAAGGGTTAATATAGGACCCAGCATTCATGTTTACAACCATAACATTGGTCTGAAGGGAGGGGAGTAGAGATGCCCATGTTAAAGTTAAAGCCAATCTGAGATGTACTGGCATATTCTGTTGTTCCACCCCTGTCATCAACCACTACATTACCCACAACCCTAGCAACCATATTTAAAAAAAAATTTACAGGCTAGTTAGTTAAGAACAAATTATTATTTACAATGACAGCCTACCGGGGAACAGTGGGTTAACTGCCTTGTTCAGGGGCAAAATGACAGATTTTTACCTTGTCAGCTCGGGGATTCGATCCAGCAACCTTCCAGTTACTGGCCCAACGCTCTAACCTCTAGACTGCCTGCCTCCCCGAGACGTACTGTCGATCCATAACCTGGCTCGATATCCACTGACCCCATAACATTAACCTTAACCCCAACACAAGCCCCCACACACCCGCCTGACCCCATAACCTTAACCCAAACACAAGCCCCCACACACCCCCGCCTGACCCCATAATCTTAACCTTAACCCCAACACAAGCCCCCACACCCCCGCCTGACCCCATAACCTTAACCCCAACACAAGCCAACACACACCCCCGCCTGACCCCATAATCTTAACCCCAACACAAGCCCCCACACACCCCCGCCTGACCCCATAATCTTAACCCCAACACAAGCCCCCACACACCCCCGCCTGACCCCATAATCTTAACCCCAACACAAGCCCCCCCACACCCCCGCCTGACCCCATTATCTTAACCTTGACCAAAATCCCACATCTCATAATCAACACACACCTGCTGTCTGACCCTTAACACCCTCATTCAGTACCCCACCCACCGCCTTCCTGTCTGTCTGTCTGCCTGTCTGTCTGTCTGTATGGCTAACAAAGACACTTTCACACAAATGCAAATGCACACGCACGCACGAAAGCGCACGCAAGCACACGCACACACTCACACGCACACTCACAAAAACACACACACACAAAGTTATACAGAGGGTACAAGACAATCCTAACAGCCTCTTTAGGTCTGATCCTCTTCTCTGACGGTGTTGCCCTGAGGTTGGCTGATCCTCTTCTCTGACGGTGTTGCCCTGAGGTTGGCTGATCCTCTTCTCTGACGGTGTTGCCCTGAGGTTGGCTGATCCTCTTCTCTGACGGTGTTGCCCTGAGGTTGGCTGATCCTCTTCTCTGACGGTGTTGCCCTGAGGTTGGCTGATCCTCTTCTCTGACGGTGTTGCCCTGAGGTTGGCTGATCCTCTTCTCTGACGGTGTTGCCCTGAGGTTGGCTGATCCTCTTCTCTGACGGTGTTGCCCTGAGGTTGGCTGATCCTCTTCTCTGACGGTGTTGCCCTGAGGTTGGCTGATCCTCTTCTCTGACGGTGTTGCCCTGAGGTTGGCTGATCCTCTTCTCTGACGGTGTTGCCCTGAGGTTGGCTGATCCTCTTCTCTGACGGTGTTGCCCTGAGGTTGGCTGACCCTCCAGGCATTTTTCTGTGACATAAACACCGGAGAACCAGCCAGAGAAAATGCACAGATGCCGTTAAGTTATCGCAGCTTTCGTGGCAAAGCAAACAAATGGAGGAAGACGTATGGTATTACTTTATGCTATACGCACTATTAGTAACAGTAGCTCAGGACATTTCAGAAACCAAACTGCTCTTTTCCACTGGAGGTTGTGGTAGAGAGGGATTCCAAGTCGTTTTCCCACTGTGAGAAATACATAAGTTAAATAAACTACATGGCCCAGCTTTGGGCAGCTGCTCAATTATTTTCATTAAAACCACCAGATATAACAAACCCCTTGCTGGCGGTGGGCTGATTCTTACAGGAAGGACAGAATACAGAAAGTCCGCTCTCTGCCAGAACCCTGCCGAGCCTTCAAGAACCAGCCTGTCCTTGGATAGTATTACCACTATTCCATTCTACAGACATCCTGCCACTGCAGATAAAATGTGACCTCTCGCTGGGCCTGGGTCGCTCTGTATGCCACACAAACTCGCACCCACGCAAGCACACACACACACACCCAAGCATACACACACAAGCGCACACAAATGCATGCACTGAAGCAAGCACACACAAACAGAGCCTTCTTCCCATGACCCACATACATCGTACTGATAGACAGACATCGTACTGGTAGACAGACATCGTACTGGTAGACAGACATCGTACTGACAGACAGACATCGTACTGGTAGACAGACATCGTACTGACTGACAGACAGACATCGTACTGGTAGACAGACATCGTACTGATAGACAGACATCGTACTGGTAGACAGACATCGTACTGGTAGACAGACATCGTACTGGTAGACAGACATCGTACTGACAGACAGACATCGTACTGACAGACAGACATCGTACTGACAGACAGACATCGTACTGGTAGACAGACATCGTACTGGTAGACAGACATCGTACTGATAGACAGACATCGTACTGACAGACAGACATCGTACTGACAGACAGACATCGTACTGACAGACAGACATCGTACTGGTAGACAGACATCGTACTGGTAGACAGACATCGTACTGACAGACAGACATCGTACTGACAGACAGACATCGTACTGACAGACAGACATCGTACTGGTAGACAGACATCGTACTGGTAGACAGACATCGTACTGATAGACAGACATCGTACTGACAGACAGACATCGTACTGACAGACAGACATCGTACTGACAGACAGACATCGTACTGACAGACAGACATCGTACTGGTAGACAGACATCGTACTGGTAGACAGACATCGTACTGACAGACAGACATCGTACTGACAGACAGACATCGTACTGGTAGACAGACATCGTACTGGTAGACAGACATCGTACTGATAAAACAGTGATGACCACAAAGTGACTCGTCTATATTTAGTTCTGGATGACCTCATCCTTCACTCCTCCTCTCCTCTCCCCTCCCTCCCTCTCCCCTCCCTCACCCCTCCTCCCCATCCTCCTCCCCATCCTCTCTCCTCCCCCCTCCTCCCCCCTCCTCTCCCCTCCCCTCCCTCCCTCCCTCACCCCTCCTCCCCATCCTCTCCCCTCCTCCCCACAGAGTCCTTCTCACCCCTCCTTTCCCCTCATCACCCCTCCCTCACCCTTCCTCGCCCCTCATCACCCTTCCTCTCCCCTTCTCACCCTTCCTCTCCCCTCCTCCCGACAGATTTCCCCTCAACCCTCCCCACCTTTCCTCACCTCTCCTCACCCATCCCTCACCCTTCCTCTCCCCTCCTCCCCACAGAGTCCTTCTCACCTTTCCTCTCCCCTCACCACCCCTCCCTCACCCTTGCTCTCCCCTTCTCACCCTTCCTCTCCCCTCATCACCCCTTCATCTGCCCTCATCACCCCTCCCTCACCCTTCCTCTCCCCTCCTCACCCCTTCCTCCCCACAGAGTCCTCCTCAGGCAGGTCTATTCCAGTCCTGCTTCACTAATAGACAGACTTACTGTAAACTGGAAGCTGAAATAGGTCCATGATTCCATGGTGGACATGAATAGCTGTTGTCGTAGTGGAACAACAAACTGCACAGTCATATGTAGGTGTTTCTGTCATATTATGAAACATGATGAAGCTGAATTGTGAGACACATCGAATAATAGCAAATCCAGGAACCACAATGAGGACCTCTGTATTCTCTATTGAAGTAAAGACCAAGGCCTTCCTGTGGACCCTGTTCAGAAGCAGTTCACTGTGTAGAACTTCTGAACCCATGTGTGACACAGTACTTGTATAAGTCCATGACCCTCCACCATGTTGGCACAGAGAGAAGGGGGGGGGTACTGCAGGTCGGATCCAAAGGGGGAGTGTCCTACCTGGGGCTGCCTGCATCTCCACCAGTCCCCCGGCTGCAATCAGGGCCTCCATGATCTTCACGTGGTGTTCTCGGTTTACGTCCGCACTGCAGGCAGATGGACAGGCAGGGAAATAGGTCAGAGGTCAAATGAAGGGACAGAGAGGTCAAGAAGTCATTGATGTAAATATTGACATAAACATAACATCGTGTTGATGGGGAGTAAAGAGTTACAACGTCACTTGAATAGAGCGAGAAAGAGGGGAGGGGTGAGAAAGAGAGAGAGCATGCTATCCATCAGACAACAATAAAAGCTATATGTATGGTTGAACTGCAGTAGAAAATAAAACAAAATGGCTTCCTTGAAGGAACTGGAAAACTAGTAAAAGTTCTAGTGATAGTTTCTGGGTTATGAACCCGTTCCCTCATTCCCTCCCTTCCACTCTCCTCTATTGCTGCTGGGTCAGAGAAACTGTTGATTAACTTATGTACTTATTCCCTATAATTCAAGTCCTGTGGTGGCTGTGTGACGGACCTCTCTCGGAGGAAGATGACTAAACAAAATGACATTTTGAGGCATAATACACTTTCAAATCAAATCAAATGGTATTGGTCACATACACATGGTTAGCAGATGTTATTGGTCACATACACATGATTAGCAGATGTTATTGGTCACATACACATGGTTAGCAGATGTTATTGGTCACATACACATGATTAGCAGATGTTATTGGTCACATACACATGGTTAGCAGATGTTATTGGTCACATACACATGGTTAGCAGATGTTATTGGTCACATACACATGGTTAGCAGATGTTATTGGTCACATACACATGGTTAGCAGATGTTATTGGTCACATACACATGGTTAGCAGATGTTAATGCGAGTGTAGCGAAATGCTTATGCTTCTAGATCCGACAGCGCAGTAATATCTAACAAGTAATATAACAATTCCACAGCAACTACCGAAAACACACAAATCTAAGTAAAGGGATGGAATAAGAATATATACATATAAATATATGGATGAGCGATGACCGAGAGGCATAGGCAAGATGCAGTAGATGGGGTAGAATACAGTATATAAACTCAGCAAAAAAAGGAACGTTCTTTTGTCAGGACCCTGTCTTTCAAAGATAATTCGTAAAAATCCAAATAACTTCACAGATCTTCATTGTAAAGGGTTTTAACACTGTTTAACACATGCTTGTTCAATGAACCATAAGCAATCAATGAACATGCTGTAAATAATTGCTGAACATGCAATTAATGAACTGTATGATCTACTACTATATGTTATACTACTATATTATCTACTATATGTTCTACTACTATATGTTATACTACTATATGTTCTACTACTATATGATCTACTATATGTTCTACTATCATATGATCTGCTACTACTATTATCTACTGTATGTTCCACTACTATATTATCTACTATATTATCTACTATATGTTCTACTACTATATTATCTACTATATGTTCTAATACTATATGTTCTACTACTATATGATCTACTACTATAGTATCTACTACTATATGTTCCACTACTATATTATCTACTATATTATCTACTATATGTTCTAATACTATATGTTCTACTACTATATGATCTACTACTATATGATCTACTACTATAGTATCTACTATATGTTCTACTACTATATTATCTACTATATGTTATACTACTATATTATCTACTACTATATGATCTACTACTATATGATCTACTACTATAGTATCTACTACTATATGTTCCACTACTATATTATCTACTATATTATCTACTATATGTTATACTACTATATTATCTACTACTATATGATCTACTACTATATGTTATACTACTATATTATCTACTACTATATGATCTACTACTATATGATCTACTTCTATATGATCTACTATATGATCTACTATATGTTCCACTACTATATTATCTACTATATTATCTACTATATGTTCCACTACTATATTATCTACTATATGTTCTAATACTATATGATCTACTACTATATTATCTACTATATGTTCCACTACTATATTATCTACTATATGTTATACTACTATATTATCTACTACTATATGATCTACTACTATATTATCTACTACTATATGATCTACTACTATATTATCTACTACTATATGATCTACTACTATATTATCTACTACTATATTATCTACTACTATATTATCTACTACTATATTATCTACTACTATATTATCTACTACTATATGATCTACTACTATATTATCTACTACTATATTATCTACTACTATATGATCTACTACTATATTATCTACTACTATATGATCTACTACTATATTATCTACTACTATATTATCTACTATATGATCTACTACTATATTATCTACTATATGTTATACTACTATATTATCTACTACTATATGTTCTAATACTATATTATCCACTACTATATTATCTACTATATGTTCCACTACTATATTATCTACTATATGTTATACTACTATATTATCTACTACTATATGATCTACTACTATATTATCTACTACTATATGATCTACTACTATATTATCTACTACTATATTATCTACTATATGATCTACTACTATATTATCTACTATATGTTATACTACTATATTATCTACTACTATATGATCTACTACTATATTATCCACTACTATATTATCTACTATATGTTCTAATACTATATGATCTACTACTATATTATCTACTATATGTTCCACTACTATATTATCTACTATATGTTATACTACTATATTATCTACTACTATATGATCTACTACTATATTATCTACTACTATATGATCTACTACTATATTATCTACTACTATATTATCTACTATATGTTATACTACTATATTATCTACTACTATATGATCTACTACTATATTATCTACTACTATATGATCTACTACTATATTATCTACTACTATATTATCTAGTATATGATCTACTACTATATGATCTACTATATGATCTACTATATGATCTACTATATGATCTACTATATTATCTACTATATGATCTACTACTATATTATCTACTACTATATGATCTACTACTATATGATCTACTACTATATGATCTACTATATGATCTACTATATGATCTACTATATGATCTATTACTATATGATCTACTACTATATTATCTACTACTATATGATCTACTATATGATCTACTACTATATGATCTACTATATGATCTACTATATGATCTACTATATGATCTATTACTATATGATCTACTACTATATTATCTACTACTATATGATCTACTATATGTTCTACTACTATATGATCTACTACTATATGATCTACTACTATATTATCTACTACTATATGATCTACTATATGATCTACTATATGATCTACTATATGATCTATTACTATATGATCTACTACTATATTATCTACTACTATATGATCTACTATATGATCTACTATATGATCTACTATATGATCTACTACTATATTATCTACTACTATATGATCTACTATATGATCTACTATATGATCTACTATATGATCTACTATATGATCTACTATATGATCTACTATATGATCTACTATATGATCTACTACTATATGATCTACTACTATATGATCTACTATATGATCTACTATATGATCTACTATATGATCTACTATATGATCTACTATATGATCTACTATATGATCTACTATATGATCTACTACTATATGATCTACTACTATATGTTCTACTATATGATCTACTATATGATCTACTACTATATTATCTACTACTATATGATCTACTATTAGTATATGTTCTACTACTATATGATCTACTATATGATCTACTACTATATGATCTACTACTATATGTTCTACTATATGATCTACTACTATATTATCTACTACTATATTATCTACTACTATATGATCTACTACTATATGATCTACTACTATATTATCTACTACTATAGTATCTACTACTATATGATCTATTACTATATTATCTACTACTATATTATCTACTACTATATGATCTACTATATGATCTACTACTATATTATCTACTACTATATGATCTATTACTATATGATCTACTACTATATTATCTACTACTATATGATCTACTATATGATCTACTACTATATTATCTACTACTATATGATCTACTATTAGTATATGTTCTACTACTATATGATCTACTATATGATCTACTACTATATGATCTACTACTATATTATCTACTACTATATGATCTATTACTATATGATCTACTACTATATTATCTACTACTATATGATCTACTATATGATCTACTATATGATCTACTACTATATTATCTACTACTATATGATCTACTATATGATCTACTATATGATCTACTATATGATCTACTATATGATCTACTATATGATCTACTATATGATCTACTATATGATCTACTACTATATTATCTACTACTATATGATCTACTATATGATCTACTATATGATCTACTATATGATCTACTATATGATCTACTATATGATCTACTATATGATCTACTATATGATCTACTACTATATGATCTACTACTATATGTTCTACTATATGATCTACTATATGATCTACTACTATATGTTCTACTATATGATCTACTATATGTTCTACTATATTATCTACTACTATATGATCTACTACTATATGTTCTACTATATGATCTACTATATGATCTACTATATGATCTACTATTAGTATATGATCTACTACTATATGTTCTACTACTATATTATCTACTATATTATCTACTACTATATGATCTACTATATGATCTACTACTATATTATCTACTACTATATGATCTACTATATGATCTACTACTATAGTATCTACTACTATATTATCTACTATATGATCTACTACTATATTATCTACTACTATATGATCTACTATATGATCTACTACTATAGTATCTACTACTATATGATCTACTATATGTTCTACTACTATAGTATCTACTACTATATGATCTACTATATGATCTACTACTATAGTATCTACTACTATATGATCTACTACTATATGATCTACTATATGTTCTACTACTATAGTATCTACTACTATATGATCTACTATATGATCTACTACTATAGTATCTACTACTATATGATCTACTACTATATGATCTACTATATGTTCTACTATATGATCTACTACTATATGTTCTACTATATGATCTACTACTATATTATCTACTATATGATCTACTATATGATCTACTACTATAGTATCTACTATATGATCTACTATATGTTCTACTACTATAGTATCTACTACTATATGATCTACTATATGATCTACTACTATAGTATCTACTACTATATGATCTACTACTATATGATCTACTATATGTTCTACTATATGATCTACTACTATATTATCTACTATATGATCTACTATATGATCTACTACTATAGTATCTACTACTATATGATCTACTATATGTTCTACTATATGTTCTACCACTATATGTTCTACTATATGATCTACTACTATAGTATCTACTACTATATGATCTACTATATGTTCTACTATATGTTCTACCACTATATGTTCTACTATATGATCTACTACTATATTATCTACCACTATATGTTCTACTATATGATCTACTACTATATGTTCTACTATATGATCTACTACTATATTATCTACTATATGATCTACTATATGATCTACTACTATAGTATCTACTACTATATGATCTACTATATGTTCTACTATATGTTCTACCACTATATGTTCTACTATATGATCTACTACTATATTATCTACTACTATATGATCTACTATATGATCTACTACTATATTATCTACTACTATATGATCTACTATATGATCTACTACTATAGTATCTACTACTATATGATCTACTATATGTTCTACTATATTATCTACTACTATATGATCTACTACTATATGTTCTACTATATGATCTACTACTATATGTTCTACTATATGATCTACTACTATATGTTCTACTATATGATCTACTACTATATGTTCTACTATATGTTCTACTATATGATCTACTACTATATGTTCTACTATTAGTATATGATCTACTACTATATGATCTACTATATGATCTATTTGTCGCTTAAAATAAGCGACAAATTATTTATTTTTTAAAAGTTTAAATTAGTACACACCTTTATAGGGTTAGTGTTCCCACGCGGCCATATTTCCATGTTACAGCGCTTGTTTATGGAAACGGGGAAGACAGTGGACGACCTGTTCTAACTAATTTAGGTATTTGCATCTCCGAACACTTGAGTGTAAATGGAATAGAAGCCACAAATGTGTTGTCACTGAAAAATACTATCAGCTTCAACTGTTAAAACAATGCATAGTAACTGTGTATTTTGCACTTAAACATAATGCACTAAGTTAAATTAAACTGTTCAAAATGTTATTGTGGACAGGTATTAGGAGCTGCACTTGTTCAAAAAACAATACTAGTTGCAACTTATTCCTTCAAGCATAGCCTGTGACAAAAATGAGGGGACACGAACAACAGGTATAGGCCAATTAAAAATGTTCTTTATTATAAACCAAACTATTACTACCATACGTTACTATATGTTCTACTACTATATTATCTACTATATGTTCTACCACTATATGTTCCACTACTATATTATCTACTATATGTTCTACTACTATATTATCTACTATATGTTCTACTACTATATGATCTACTACTATATTATCTACTATATGTTCTACTATATGTTCTACCACTATATGTTCTACTACTATATTATCTACTATATGTTCTACTACTATATGATCTACTACTATATTATCTACTATATGTTCTACTATATGTTCTACCACTATATGTTCTACTACTATATTATCTACTATATGTTCTACTACTATATGATCTACTACTATATGATCTACTACTATATTATCTACTATATGTTCTACTATATGTTCTACTACTATATTATCTACTATATGTTCTACTACTATATGATCTACTACTATATGATCTACTACTATATTATATACTACCATGCGTTCTACTACTATATGTTCTACTACTATATGATCTACTACTATATGTTCTACTACTATATGATCTACTACTATATTATCTACTATATGTTCTACTACTATATGTTCTACTACTATATGATCTACTACTATATGTTCTACTACTATATGATCTACTACTATATGATCTACTATATGTTCTACTATATGTTCTACTACTATATGTTCTACTACTATATGTTCTACTACTATATGTTCTACTACTATATGATCTACTACTATATGTTCTACTACTATATGTTCTACTACTATATGTTCTACTACTATATGTTCTACTACTATATGATCTACTACTATATGTTCTACTACTATATTATCTACTATATGTTCTACTACTATATTATATACTACCATGCGTTCTACTACTATATGTTCTACTACTATATGATCTACTACTATATGTTCTACTACTATATGATCTACTACTATATGATCTACTATATGTTCTACTATATGTTCTACTACTATATGTTCTACTACTATATGTTCTACTACTATATGATCTACTACTATATGATCTACTATATGATATACTACTATATGTTCTACTATATGATCTACTATATGATCTACTATTAGTATATGATCTATTACTATATGATCTACTACTATATGTTCTACTATATGATCTACTACTATATGTTCTACTACTATATTATCTACTATATGTTCTACTACTATATGATCTACTTCTATATGATCTACTTCTATATGATCTACTATATGATCTACTACTATATGTTCTACTATATGATCTACTATATGATCTACTATTAGTATATGATCTACTACTATATGTTCTACTATATGATCTACTATATGATCTACTATTAGTATATGATCTATTACTATATGATCTACTACTATATGTTCTACTACTATATGATCTACTTCTATATGATCTACTACTATATGATCTACTATTAGTATATGATCTATTACTATATGATCTACTACTATATGTTCTACTACTATATGATCTACTATATGATCTACTACTATATGATCTATTACTATATGATCTACTACTATATGTTCTACTACTATATGATCTACTATATGATCTACTATTAGTATATGATCTATTACTATATGATCTACTACTATATGTTCTACTATATGATCTACTATATGATCTACTATTAGTATATGATCTATTACTATATGATCTACTACTATATGTTCTACTACTATATGATCTACTTCTATATGATCTACTTCTATATGATCTACTACTATATGTTCTACTATATGATCTACTATATGATCTACTATTAGTATATGATCTACTATATGATCTACTATATGATCTACTATTAGTATATGATCTACTATATGATCTACTATATGATCTACTATTAGTATATGATCTACTACTATATGTTCTACTACTATATGTTCTACTACTATATGATCTACTTCTATATGATCTACTTCTATATGATCTACTTCTATATGATCTACTTCTATATGATCTACTTCTATATGATCTACTTCTATATGATCTACTTCTATATGATCTACTACTATATTATCTACTATATGTTCTACTACTATATGATCTACTTCTATATGATCTACTTCTATATGATCTACTTCTATATGATCTACTACTATATGTTCTACTACTATATGATCTACTATATGATCTACTATATGATCTACTATTAGTATATGATCTACTACTATATGTTCTACTACTATATGTTCTACTACTATATGATCTACTTCTATATGATCTACTTCTATATGATCTACTTCTATATGATCTACTTCTATATGATCTACTTCTATATGATCTACTTCTATATGTTCTACTACTATATGATCTACTTCTATATGATCTACTTCTATATGATCTACTACTATATTATCTACTATATGTTCTACTACTATATGATCTACTTCTATATGATCTACTTCTATATGATCTACTTCTATATGATCTACTTCTATATGATCTACTTCTATATGATCTACTTCTATATGATCTACTACTATATGTTCTACTACTATATGATCTACTATATGATCTACTATTAGTATATGATCTACTACTATATGTTCTACTACTATATGATCTACTTCTATATGATCTACTTCTATATGTTCTACTACTATATGATCTTCTATATGATCTACTATTAGTATATGATCTACTACTATATGATCTACTATATGATCTACTATTAGTATATGATCTATTACTATATGATATACTACTATGTACTCTATGATCTGCGTTGTTTGGTTTTGGAAGTACTTGGCAGAGTTCTCTGCCTGGCATGGCGCTAAATGGTTAAGAAGACCCTTCTCCCTGCGCTGCCGTTTCTCTCTTTGGTCTAATCCACTGAGCTTACGTCTGAGTCCCAAATGAGAGTACGTAGTGCATTACTTTTGATCAGAGTCCTATGGGCCCTGGTAAAAAGTAGTGGACTACATAGGGATTATTGTGCCATTTGGGTTACATCCTATGTTAGAAAGGTCAGACAAACAGACTCAGGTTGGCCTCCCTCCATCTGTTTCTCTGGTGGTTATGGCTGGGGGGCTGGAGCACCATGGGTCAAGTTTTCATAAAAAACCTGACAGAGCGACGGGCCAGAGAGAGCAATGCATTCTGGGACAGCCCAGCACGCTCACTCCTTCTGGTGACGTCAGAGGCGAGCGACAGAGCGAGTGGAAGAGGCTACGCAAATATCACGAGTTCTGACTCATTGACTGTAATCTCCTATTCCAGATTTCTTTGTAAACAGAAGCCAGAAACCGACATTCCTGCGTGATTCAGAGCAATTCGGAGAGCAATTCTCCCGGTGAGCTTTGGCAGTGCATGCGAAGAACAAACAGCATACTCAACATGCTAATGCTTTCCCACTGGACAAAAACTGCTTGAATTAACGTTGTTTCCACATCATTACAACCAAAACAATATGCGTGATGACGTTGAATCAACGTGGAAAACTGATTGGATTTACAAAAAGTAATTTAGTCTTTTTTTCATCCAACTTTTAACCTACATCCAAAGACATGGTGCCATTTTTTGTTGATTTCAAGTTGAATTAACTTTAGTTGACCAAATGTAAATCCAGACTATACGTTTCTGTAATGTCAGTATACAGTATATCTGAGAATGTCAGTATATATCTGAGAATGTCAGTATATATATATGAGAATGTCAGTATATATCTGAGAATGTCAGTATACAGTATATCTGAGAATGTCAGTATACAGTATATATCTGAGAATGTCAGTATATATCTGAGAATGTCAATATACAGTATATCTGAGAATGTCAGTATATATATCTGAGAATGTCAGTATACAGTATATCTGAGAATGTCAGTATACAGTATATCTGAGAATGTCAGTATACAGTATATATCTGAGAATGTCAGTATACAGTATATCTGAGAATGTCAGTATATATATCTGAGAATGTCAGTATACAGTATATCTGAGAATGTCAGTATACAGTATATATCTGAGAATACAGCATGCATAAGACCCATGCTTGATATGTTTCCTATACCTGTTGGATATACCTGGAACCAAAAAAGATTTTAAAAGTGTTCTCCTATGGGGACAGCCGAATAACCCTTTTAGGTTCTAGATAGCATCTTTTTTCTAAGAGTGTAGCCAGCACCACACCACTTCACCAACGCACCAATCAGTCTTACCAGAAGTGGGAGTGTTTGAAGATGGCCTCACTGAAGGTCTGGCCTAGAAGCCTGGGGCTGGCCTGGTTCTGAGCCCCACTCTGGGCCACCCTGACCAAGTGTCTGGTGAGGTGCACCAGGAGCTGGTGGTTGGCCTGGGGGACGCTGGGGGACTCTAGGATCTTCTTCAGCTTCTCGCCACACTCCTCCACGCTCTGAGTCTCTGGAGTAGCAAGACAGAGAGAGGGGGAATGAGTACAAGTGTGAATTGTATTTGTGTGTGTGTGTGTGTGTATGCGTGTGTGTGTGTGTGTATGTGTGTGTGCTGGGACAGAGAGCCAGGCACTAATAACAGAACACACCTACAGTGCCTTCAGAAAGTATTCACACCCCTTGACTTTCTCCATATGTTGTGTTACAGCCTGAATTCAACATGGATTAAATACATTTATTTTCTCACCCATCTACACACAATAACCCATAATGACAAAAGTGAAAACATGTTTTTAGACATTTACAAATTTATTGAAAATGAAATACAGAAATATCTCATTTACATACAGTGCATTTGGAAAGTATTCAGACCCCTTGACTTTTTCCACATATTCAAAATGTATTACATTTCCCCCTCATCGATCTACACACAATATCCCATAATCATGAAGCAAACATCTTCTTTTTCATTTTTTTTTTGCAAATGTAGAAATTTAAAAAACGGAAATATCACAATTACACAAGTGTTCAGACCCTTTACTCAGTACTTTGTTGAAGCACCTTTGGCAGCCATTACAGCCTCGAGTCTTCTTGGGTATGACACTACAAGTTTGGCACACCTGTATTTGGGGAGTTTGTCCCATTCTACTCTGCAGGGCCACTCAAGGACATTCAGAGACTTGTCCCGAAGGCACTCCTGCGTTGTCTTGGCTGTGTGCTTAGGTGAACCTTCACCCCAGTCTGAGGTCCTGAGCGCTCTGGAGCAGGTTTTCATCAAGGATCTCTCTACTTTGCTCCATTCAGCTTTCCGTAATTTCTGACTAGTCTCCCAGTCTCCGCCGCTGAAAAACATCCCCACAGCATGATGTTGCCACCACCATGCTTCACCGTAGGGATGGTGGCAGGTTTCCTCCAGACGTGATGCTTGGCATTTAGGCCAAAGAGTTCAATCTTGGTTTCATCAGACCAGAGAATTTTGTTTCTCATGGTCTGAGAGTCTTTAGGTGCTTTTTGGCAAACTCCAAGCGGGCTGTCATAGGCCTTTTACTGAGGAGTGGCTTCTGTCTGGCCACTCTACAATAAAGGCCTGATTGGTGGAGTGCTGCAGAGATGGTTGTCCTTCTGGAAGGTTCTCCCATCTCCACAGAGGAACTCTGGAGCTCTGTCACAGTGACCATCAGGTTCTTGGTCACCTCCCTGACCAAGGCCTTTCTCCCCCGATTGCTCAGTTTGGCCGGGCGACCAGCTCTAGGAAGAGTCTTGGTGGTTCCAAACTTTTTCCATTTAAGAATTATGGAGGTCACTGTGTTCTTGGGGACCTTCAATGCTGCAGACATTTTTTGGTACCCTTCCCCAGATCTGTGTCTCGACACAATCCTGTCTCGGAGCTCAACGGACAATTCCGTCAAGCTCACGACTTGGTTTTTGCTCTGACATGCACTGTCAACTGTGGAACCTTATATAGACAGATGTGTGCCTTTCCAAATCATGTCCAATGAAATGGATTTACCACAGTTGGATTCCAATCAAGTTGTAGAAATATCTCAAGGACAATCAATGGAAACAGGATGCACCTGAGCTCAATTTCAAGTCTCAGAGCAAAGGGTCTGAATAGTATTTAAATAAGGTATTTCTGTTTTTTATTTTTAATAAATTAGTTGAATTTCTAAAAAGCTGTTTACGGTTTGTCATGATGGGGTATTTTGTATATATTGATGAGAATAATATATGTTTTATTCCATTTTAAAATAAGGTTGTAACGTAACAAAATGTGGAAAAAGTCAAGGGGTTTGAATAATTTCCGAATGCACTGAAGTATCAGTGATTCTAACATAACACTTCGTTTTCAGGAAATAAAGTTCATTTCTTTGCCGCATTTTTTGCAGTTCTACTTTAGTGCCTTATTGTAAACAGGATGCATGTTTTGGAATATTTGTATTCTGTACAGGCTTCCTTCTTTTCACTCTGTCATTTAGGTTAGTATTGAGGAGTAACTACAATGTTGTTGATCCATCCTCAGTTTTCTCCTATCACGGCCATTAAATTCTTTAACTGTATTAAAGTCACCATTGGCCTCATAGTGAAATCCCTGAGCGGTTTCCTTCCTTTCCGGCTACTAAGTTAGGATTGACACCTGTATCGTTGTAGTGACTGGCTGTATTGATACACCATCCAAAGTGAAATTAATAACTTCACTATGCTCAAAGGGATACTCAATGTCTGCTTTTTTTTACCCAACTACCAATAGGTGTCCTTCTTTGTGAGGCAATAGGAAACCTCCCTGGTCATTGTTGTTGAATCTGTGTTTGAAATTCACTGCTCGACTGAGGGGCCTTACATATACACGGCATTCGGAAACTATTCAGATCCCTTCCCCTTTTCCACATTTTGTTACGTTACAGCCTTTTCTAAAATGGATGAAATAAATAAAAATCCTCATCAATCTACTCCCAATACACCATAATGACAAAATGAAAACAGGCTTTTGGAAATGTCCATGCAACTTATTATGTGACTTGTTAAGCACATTTTTACTCCTGAACTTATTTAGGCTTACCATAACAAAGGGATTGAATAATTATTGACACAAGACATTTCAGCTTTACATTTTTTATTAATTTGTGGAAAATTATTGGGTATTATGTGTAGGCCAGTGACACAAAATCACAATTTAATACATTTTCAATTCAGGCTCTTACACAACAAAATGTGGAAGAAGTCAAGGGGTGTAAACACTTTCTGAAGGTCTACTCAGTAATTTGAATATTTGACAGATATACTGGGAGATTTGAATTCAGAATTATAGCCTCCCCAACAGAAGCACTGCTGTCTAGAATGGCAATCTGTTGTAGTCACCCATCCATGCCGTTAGCTTTGATGGGACAGCATATATATGGGATAACAGTTATAAACGCTGTGTCTCTGTGTCTCTGGATGGCCTGGGATCAGATCAGCCTCAGCTCCTTTATGTGTTCTCACAGCTCAGACGATGTTGTTGCTTAGAGAGGAGAAGGCATAATGATGCTCTCACCAAAAGGCCTTCCCATCACTCTGCGAACAAGACCCAACATATGTACCTCTGCAATACTCTGCTGTCTAGGCAGCTAGGGGTTCTCTCTGTGGAAGATCACATAACCACTACGTATTGCACATGCACTTCTGCACTCTGCTTAACGATGAGTGTACTGTACTGGAGTGTACTGTACTGGAGTATACTGTACTGGAGTGTACTGTAGTGTACTGGATGGAGTATACTGTACTGGAGTGTACTGTACTGGAGTGTACTGTACTGGAGTGTACTGGAGTGCACTGTACTGGAGTGTACTGTACTGAAGTGTACTGTACTGTACTGGAGTGTACCGAGTGTACTGTACTGGAGTGTACTGTACTGGAGTGTACTGGAGTGTACTGTACTGGAGTGTACTGGAGTGTACTGTAGTGTACTGTAGTGTACAGAGTGTACTGTGTTTTGTGTCCAGCCTTGATTTGATTCTGCTACTAAGGAGAAACACCCCTGTCTTCTATTGGAAACTGCCTTTTTATATTTAGTATAGGTACTAAATTATAATGCAGCTAGCTTTCTTCATTCACATACTGTACACGAAAGAAGCAGAATGTGATCCATATTGACCTATTATAGTGGTGCATTTGGACTTTGCAAAGACTTGTATTTTTTTTTACCCGTGTTTGTGATCGATCCTAAGTCAAAGTGCTCTGGACTTAAACAACCACCAGGAGGATGGTCTCAGTAAATCTGTCAATCCTGACTAATGGTGTGTTCTGTAGCTAAGAGTGGAAGAGTGTTTGTGTTGAGCCTTTGTGTGTGTGTGTGTGTGTGTGTGTGTGTGTGTGTGTATGTGTGTGTGTGTGTGTGTGTGTGTGTGTGTGTGTGTGTGTGTGTGTGTGTGTGTGTGTGTGTGTGTGTGTGTGTGTGTGTGTGTGTGTGCGTGTGCGTGTGCGTGTTAGCTGCAGAAGTGCTCATTCGTAGAGCACCTCATGTCTGCTGATGAGGAGGACTACTCTCCTGTTAGCTGCTGTAGTCACATGGCTGAGACTGGCTTTTCTCTTAATGACTTCCACCCACGCCTGGGGCCAATAGGGATGGCCTGGTTAAGGCTGGCCCGGGGTGATTATATGAGATAAGTGTCTTAGGGTCAGGGGTTAGAGGTTAGGGACACACTGGGAGAGGGTTAGGAGGGCTTGGGGAGGGAGGAGGTTGTGTGTGTTGAGGGGGAGTATGTGTGTATATGTGTGTGTGGGTGGGTGTGTGTCGGTCAGAGCTGTTGGATGATATATAGTTGACAATCTGTCTGGTCTGATAGAGGGCAGCTGTGTTGACCTCCTCTTGTCTCGCCTCCTCGAACCACAGACACAGCCAATGACCACTACCCACCCTAGACCTCCCCCCAGACCCCCTGCCCTCCCACCCACATCCCGTCTGGAGGTGTTATCACCCTGCCCTGTCCCCTCTGTCCTCATGGCCCCCCTCAGAACCTTATCAATACGGTCTGATCCTGGCTCAATAGAGGCCAAGGCTGGGAACTTGACCTGTCCATCTGTCCCTGACGATCTACTGGACACTGAGACTAGGACTGGGCAGGGAGGAGGGGGGGTAGACCTTTTGGTGCCACTAACCGGTTGACTGGATTTCCATCTGTCCATACGGACACTGGACAGCCCAGGGAGGAGGAAGTAAGGGAGGGTTAGAGCTGGGCTGACTAGGGAGGAGGAAGTAAGGGAGGGTTAGAGCTGGGCTGACTAGGGAGGAGAGAGTAAGGGAGGGTTAGAGCTGGGCTGACTAGGGAGGAGGAAGTAAGGGAGGGTTAGAGCTGGGCTGACTAGGGAGGAGAGAGTAAGGGAGGGTTAGAGCTGGGCTGACTAGGGAGGAGGAAGTAAGGGAGGGTTAGAGCTGGGCTGACTAGGGAAGAGGAAGTAAGGGAGGGTTAGAGCTGGGCTGACTAGGGAGGAGGAAGTAAGGGAGGGTTAGAGCTGGGCTGACTAGGGAAGAGAGAGTAAGGGAGGGTTAGAGCTGGGTGCCCCCCTTTGTCCGGTCCGAATGGGCATGGTCTGGCTGTAAAGCTGGCCCTGTGCCCTGGGTTCTTAGAGATGTCACTCTGAGTCTGGATTAGGCCAATAGGATGACTGACCACTTCTTTTGTTTTAGACAGAC